>NC_137933.1:43190582-43435582 GCF_963969265.1 Rhamphochromis sp. 'chilingali' | reverse complement strand
GGAGGTTCTATTTATTGCCAAAAATTCATAAAGATCCCAACACTTGGCCGGTCCCATTTGCAACCCCAGCAGGAAGGCCGATCGTATCGGATTGCGGGAGCGAAACGTACAGGACGGCGGAATTTATTGACTTTTATTTGAATCCCCTCTCTTCGAGACACGCTTCGTATATTAAGGATACATATCATTTTGTGGACATAGTGAAAGGATTATCGGTTCCAAAGGATTCAATATTTTTTTCTATTGACGTGGAAAGTTTGTACACAAACATTGATACAGGGGCTGGAATAGCGGCAGTTAAAAAGATATTTAAAAAATACCCCGATGTTACTAGACCGGATAAAGAAATTTTGCATTTACTGAAGATTAATTTGATGAGAAATGATTTTGAATTTCATGGGAAGTTTTACCTGCAAATTAAAGGGACAGCGATGGGAAAGAAATTTTCGCCAGCTTACGCTAATATTTTTATGGCCGTCTGGGAGGAGGAGGCTTTTGCCCACTGCCCCGAGAGGCCTTTACATTATTGGCGTTACCTGGACGATATTTGGGGAATTTGGACAGGTTCGAGGGAAGGTTTTCAGAGGTGGTTTGACATCCTGAATTCACATGACCCTTCAATTAAATTACAATACACATTGAATTCGGAATATGTCAACTTTTTAGATACTACAGTTTACAAAGGACCAACATTTGACACAACTCATAAATTAGATATAAAAGTCTTCTTCAAGGAAACAGATACACACGCACTTCTATTCAAATCAAGTTTTCATCCGGCTCATACATATAAAGGACTAATTAAGTCGCAACTAATTAGGTTCAGGAGGATATGCTCACGGGAGGATGATTTTTTGGAGGCAGTTCGAGTACTATTTACAGTACTTCGGAGAAGGGGATACGCAAGATCCTTTTTGAGGGACTGTTTGAAAACATTTCAGGTCCAAAAGGAACCGGATCCTACGAAAATTATTCCATTGGTAACAACATTTTCCAAAATGAGTACAATTATGAACAATAGACTAAAAACAAATTTTCAGGATATAATTGGGGGACAAAAAATATTGGATAATCACAAAATCATATCCGCATACAGAAGAAATAAAAATTTGAAGGACCTGCTAGTTCATGCCAGATTGAAACCCATACAACAAAGGGCGGATAAAAACAAGTTAATTAGCAATTTTTGCACATTGCCATATGTTAAAAATAGAATAAACAAAAATATCTTCAGAATCAGGCAACGATTCAATCCCCGTTCAAATAACTGTATTTATATGATATTTTGTGTCAAATGTGGAGCACAGTACATTGGCGAGACTAAGAATTCCATATCGGTCAGAATGTATCAACATCGTTACAATATTTACAATAAAAAGGAAATTCATACTTTATTAGTGAAGCATTTTATTTTACATGGCTGGCGGAATCTCAGAGTTGCGGGGTTACAAAGGAATGTGGTATGGACAGACAATGAGAGACGAAAATGTGAAAGGAGATGGATTTTCAATCTGGGGACGAGGGAGGCGTCAGGGCTGAATGAAAGGGGGTAATCCGACATTGGACGCTGAGTCCTGAGGGGAAGGACACCCCATTTTCTCATTCAGACCCAAACCCCGGGCATATTCCCATTAAGGTTGGAACCCCAACCGGGGGGGTAATCCTAACCCTAACCACAGTAATTGGAGTGATTATTATAACCCTATCCCCATCCGATCCCTAACCATAACCATACTCCTATCCCCATCCTAATCCTAACCCTAACCCGACCCCCATCTAACCCCCTAACCCTAACCATACCCTCTATCCCCTCCCCTATCTTAATTCTAACCCTAACCATGATTTCTACATTAAAAACCGTGGAATCACGTAAAATGTTAAAAACAGCGAATTACAAACAACAGCAATTTTTACAGTACGATTTCATGGTGTAGAACATTAACATATTTATATCTAAAAAGGCATATAATAGGGCAAAATTTAAAAACCAGTTTATTTAAACAAATAACATTTACACAAAACAAATACGGTTAAAAGCATTAAATATTTAAAACAAGGGATTCCATAATATTCAAATTCATATATACACTCAAATCTTAAAAATGGTTTATATACACAGGATAATATGGGCTTCAATACAACACAATTGGAAAGATTTGGTTAAAAAACTAAAAAAACACACACAGAGGGGAGGGTATAAAGGGAGGTGGAGTCAGCTTGGAGCTCATTTCGACTCTGGACTCTGAGGAGTGAACATCAATAGCCACAGCCTTGTGCATTACAGCCTCATTTCTGTAGCTTTTTTTGTGTGCCAAGCGCCTGAGGAAGACCCTTACAGGGTCGAAACGTTGCGCGTACGGCACACTGTTTTTTGTAATTAATTAAATAAAACTTTTGTTTTAATTTTTCTTTTTTTCTTTTTTTCTTTTTATTTTGACATTTGTATCTCGCCACATAAAAGCTCAAATAAGAGTTATAATTATTTAGATAACAAAGGCGAACCCACATTACAAGGACTACAATAATACACAAAATCGAAAACACAACAACACAAACACAACACTTTGCCAAAGACTGAGGACCGGATGGCCTCAGCAGGTTGGACCACCGTCCGATACGGGAAAAGGCGGAGGCTTTCCCGTAATCGTGACAACCAGCAGGGTGGGTTTCCTTCGGGAGGGATGGCCCGTGCGTTTCCTGCCTCACAGAGGTGGCAGGCTCAGTCCCCTTCCCCTAACCCTAACCCTAACCCTAACCCTAACCCTAACCCTAACCCTAACCCTAACCCTAACCCTAACCCTAACCCTAACCCCCTAACCCTAACCCCGACACTTATCGACCCCAATCTCGAGACCAGGACTGGTTTTTATGGAACCGGGGAGGGAGGGGCCCAGGAGGGAAGGACCGTGCATTCTTCGGTCCCCCCCAGGGGGGACGGAGCCATAACCAATGTCCTAACCCTAACCCCTAACCCTAACCCCCCCTAACCCTAACCCTAACCCTAACCCTAACCCTAACCCTAACCCCCCTAACCCCCCTAACCCCTAACCCTAACCCTAACCCCACATCATAGCCGAAACGTCGCGAAGGCCTATAGACAGTAAACCCAAGACATGGGTAATTTTTGGAACACCCGGGCAGGGTCTCCACCTCCCGGCAAGAACCCTCGGCCCCCACGATGGACAGTGCCTGTCAGGCCCATTGGTGGCCTGTTTTCACCCAACCCCTAACCCTAACCCTAACCCCTAACCCTAACCCTAACCCCCTAACCCTAACCCTAAAAATAGAAAAAACTAAGTACAGAAAAAATTAAAAAGCCAAGAAAAAACCTAAGTAAGAAGAAACAGAAAAAAGTAAGACAAAAAAGTCAGAAAGAAAAGCTAAGAAGAGAAAAAGTATAAATAGAGGACAAACCAGTCCCTACCCTCATTGAGCCCAGCCTGATGAAGGCGAAGTAACGCCGAAACGTCGCGACGGGCTCAATAGAACAACTAATGGCCACTACTACCCAATGATGGGCAATTTTTTGATCCGGGGGCATCAGTGCCTACCCCAGTCGAGTGAGCGTGCATCAGGGGACCCAGACTTCTGCCTGGGACCCCTTTCTTTCCCCAAACCCTTACCAGCCAGGTCCCGGTGGAGTGGGCGATGCCCCTACCCACATCTCCTTCCCTAACCCTAACCTATCCCCCCCTCCCTGTCCCAACCCCAGAAAAAACAGAAAAAAAGCCTAAAAAAATGGAAAAACAAAAAACAGAAAAAGAAGCCTAAATAGAGTGGTTACTAAGGATGGGGGTGCCAGAAAAACAAGATGATAGACAGAGTGGACTAAGGAATAGGGGGTGCCATAAAGAAAAAGGATAGAAAAGAAAGCTCCCCAAGTAGGGTTGAGAAGAGAAAAAGAGAGAGAGTAAGAAAGCTCCCCAAGTAGGGTTGAGAGGAAAAGAGAAAAATAGAAAAAACTAAGTACAGAAAAAATTAAAAAGCCAAGAAAAAACCTAAGTAAGAAGAAACAGAAAAAAGTAAGACAAAAAAGTCAGAAAGAAAAGCTAAGAAGAGAAAAAGTATAAATAGAGGACAAACCAGTCCCTACCCTCATTGAGCCCAGCCTGATGAAGGCGAAGTAACGCCGAAACGTCGCGACGGGCTCAATAGAACAACTAATGGCCACTACTACCCAATGATGGGCAATTTTTTGATCCGGGGGCATCAGTGCCTACCCCAGTCGAGTGAGCGTGCATCAGGGGACCCAGACTTCTGCCTGGGACCCCTTTCTTTCCCCAAACCCTTACCAGCCAGGTCCCGGTGGAGTGGGCGATGCCCCTACCCACATCTCCTTCCCTAACCCTAACCTATCCCCCCCTCCCTGTCCCAACCCCAGAAAAAACAGAAAAAAAGCCTAAAAAAATGGAAAAACAAAAAACAGAAAAAGAAGCCTAAATAGAGTGGTTACTAAGGATGGGGGTGCCAGAAAAACAAGATGATAGACAGAGTGGACTAAGGAATAGGGGGTGCCATAAAGAAAAAGGATAGAAAAGAAAGCTCCCCAAGTAGGGTTGAGAAGAGAAAAAGAGAGAGAGTAAGAAAGCTCCCCAAGTAGGGTTGAGAGGAAAAGAGAAAAATAGAAAAAACTAAGTACAGAAAAAATTAAAAAGCCAAGAAAAAACCTAAGTAAGAAGAAACAGAAAAAAGTAAGACAAAAAAGTCAGAAAGAAAAGCTAAGAAGAGAAAAAGTATAAATAGAGGACAAACCAGTCCCTACCCTCATTGAGCCCAGCCTGATGAAGGCGAAGTAACGCCGAAACGTCGCGACGGGCTCAATAGAACAACTAATGGCCACTACTACCCAATGATGGGCAATTTTTTGATCCGGGGGCATCAGTGCCTACCCCAGTCGAGTGAGCGTGCACCAGGGGACCCAGACTTCTGCCTGGGACCCCTTTCTTTCCCCAAACCCTAACCCCCTAACCCCCTAACCCTAACCCTAACCCTAACCCCCTAACCCCTAACCCTAACCCCCCTAACCCCCCTTGCCCGTGCCTCGTGGGGGTGGGAGATGCCCCTGCCTGTCCCAAACCCTAACCCTAACCAGGGGGGGGTTTGAATTCAATTTAGAAAAAAGAAAAAACCTAAAAAAAAGGGAAAAGAGAAGAAAAAAATACTTACCTGTCGCAGAACCTAAAAAGAGAAGAAAAAGTAAAGTTAAAAAAATACTTACCTGTAAAAACCTAAATAAAAGGAAGAGAGTCACACTTACCAAGGCCAGTCTGAAGAAGGCACATCATAGCCGAAACGTCGCGAAGGCCTATAGACAGTAAACCCAAGACATGGGTAATTTTTGGAACACCCGGGCAGGGTCTCCACCTCCCGGCAAGAACCCTCGGCCCCCACGATGGACAGTGCCTGTCAGGCCCATTGGTGGCCTGTTTTCACCCAACCCCTAACCCTAACCCTAACCCCTAACCCTAACCCTAACCCCCTAACCCTAACCCTAAAAATAGAAAAAACTAAGTACAGAAAAAATTAAAAAGCCAAGAAAAAACCTAAGTAAGAAGAAACAGAAAAAAGTAAGACAAAAAAGTCAGAAAGAAAAGCTAAGAAGAGAAAAAGTATAAATAGAGGACAAACCAGTCCCTACCCTCATTGAGCCCAGCCTGATGAAGGCGAAGTAACGCCGAAACGTCGCGACGGGCTCAATAGAACAACTAATGGCCACTACTACCCAATGATGGGCAATTTTTTGATCCGGGGGCATCAGTGCCTACCCCAGTCGAGTGAGCGTGCATCAGGGGACCCAGACTTCTGCCTGGGACCCCTTTCTTTCCCCAAACCCTTACCAGCCAGGTCCCGGTGGAGTGGGCGATGCCCCTACCCACATCTCCTTCCCTAACCCTAACCTATCCCCCCCTCCCTGTCCCAACCCCAGAAAAAACAGAAAAAAAGCCTAAAAAAATGGAAAAACAAAAAACAGAAAAAGAAGCCTAAATAGAGTGGTTACTAAGGATGGGGGTGCCAGAAAAACAAGATGATAGACAGAGTGGACTAAGGAATAGGGGGTGCCATAAAGAAAAAGGATAGAAAAGAAAGCTCCCCAAGTAGGGTTGAGAAGAGAAAAAGAGAGAGAGTAAGAAAGCTCCCCAAGTAGGGTTGAGAGGAAAAGAGAAAAATAGAAAAAACTAAGTACAGAAAAAATTAAAAAGCCAAGAAAAAACCTAAGTAAGAAGAAACAGAAAAAAGTAAGACAAAAAAGTCAGAAAGAAAAGCTAAGAAGAGAAAAAGTATAAATAGAGGACAAACCAGTCCCTACCCTCATTGAGCCCAGCCTGATGAAGGCGAAGTAACGCCGAAACGTCGCGACGGGCTCAATAGAACAACTAATGGCCACTACTACCCAATGATGGGCAATTTTTTGATCCGGGGGCATCAGTGCCTACCCCAGTCGAGTGAGCGTGCATCAGGGGACCCAGACTTCTGCCTGGGACCCCTTTCTTTCCCCAAACCCTTACCAGCCAGGTCCCGGTGGAGTGGGCGATGCCCCTACCCACATCTCCTTCCCTAACCCTAACCTATCCCCCCCTCCCTGTCCCAACCCCAGAAAAAACAGAAAAAAAGCCTAAAAAAATGGAAAAACAAAAAACAGAAAAAGAAGCCTAAATAGAGTGGTTACTAAGGATGGGGGTGCCAGAAAAACAAGATGATAGACAGAGTGGACTAAGGAATAGGGGGTGCCATAAAGAAAAAGGATAGAAAAGAAAGCTCCCCAAGTAGGGTTGAGAAGAGAAAAAGAGAGAGAGTAAGAAAGCTCCCCAAGTAGGGTTGAGAGGAAAAGAGAAAAATAGAAAAAACTAAGTACAGAAAAAATTAAAAAGCCAAGAAAAAACCTAAGTAAGAAGAAACAGAAAAAAGTAAGACAAAAAAGTCAGAAAGAAAAGCTAAGAAGAGAAAAAGTATAAATAGAGGACAAACCAGTCCCTACCCTCATTGAGCCCAGCCTGATGAAGGCGAAGTAACGCCGAAACGTCGCGACGGGCTCAATAGAACAACTAATGGCCACTACTACCCAATGATGGGCAATTTTTTGATCCGGGGGCATCAGTGCCTACCCCAGTCGAGTGAGCGTGCATCAGGGGACCCAGACTTCTGCCTGGGACCCCTTTCTTTCCCCAAACCCTTACCAGCCAGGTCCCGGTGGAGTGGGCGATGCCCCTACCCACATCTCCTTCCCTAACCCTAACCTATCCCCCCCTCCCTGTCCCAACCCCAGAAAAAACAGAAAAAAAGCCTAAAAAAATGGAAAAACAAAAAACAGAAAAAGAAGCCTAAATAGAGTGGTTACTAAGGATGGGGGTGCCAGAAAAACAAGATGATAGACAGAGTGGACTAAGGAATAGGGGGTGCCATAAAGAAAAAGGATAGAAAAGAAAGCTCCCCAAGTAGGGTTGAGAAGAGAAAAAGAGAGAGAGTAAGAAAGCTCCCCAAGTAGGGTTGAGAGGAAAAGAGAAAAATAGAAAAAACTAAGTACAGAAAAAATTAAAAAGCCAAGAAAAAACCTAAGTAAGAAGAAACAGAAAAAAGTAAGACAAAAAAGTCAGAAAGAAAAGCTAAGAAGAGAAAAAGTATAAATAGAGGACAAACCAGTCCCTACCCTCATTGAGCCCAGCCTGATGAAGGCGAAGTAACGCCGAAACGTCGCGACGGGCTCAATAGAACAACTAATGGCCACTACTACCCAATGATGGGCAATTTTTTGATCCGGGGGCATCAGTGCCTACCCCAGTCGAGTGAGCGTGCATCAGGGGACCCAGACTTCTGCCTGGGACCCCTTTCTTTCCCCAAACCCTAACCCTAACCCTAACCCTTAACCATTCCACCTTGATTGGAACCCCTTCCCCAATCTGAGCCCTACCCATATCTTTCTATGACAGCCCAACCCTGACAACTGGCCCTAACCTTAACCCCACCCTTATATCTGGCCCTAACCCTAACCACACCCCCCACACCCAGCCCGAACCCTAACCATATCCCCCATACCCCATTTCACTCCCCGCCCCCCATACTAACCCTTGATGGGAAGAGGAAGGGGTTCAATGTTTACAATGGGTCATTGTAATCGTACAAATTAATGGGGGAATTGCAACCCTTCATAATTTAATTTTGATAATTTGAATAATTTAGGGTATTATTGGATTTAAAATTTCATATTTGTAGTTCACGTGCAAGGGGCGTGCAGAATTTGGGGGTCTAAAAATTTACAAGTAAAAAATTCATAGGTAATAACATTTGACATAAATTTTGGGATTAAAAATTATTATTAGACATTTCATGTTAAATTGGACTTTTAATATTGGGTTTAAAAATGATTTGGGCCTACATTAATTAAGTACATGCTGGGAATTATCATAATTCATGGAGTAAGCATTTTTAAAAACTAATGGGGAAGGGCTATTTAAATGAAACGGCAATTGGGATAAAAAAGACGAATGAAAAATCTAACTGGAGCAGAGGGTATAAAAGGGGCTGCTACACACAGAAAGGGCATTTCGCCTTGAGACACAGAAGGAGCAACATCACAGAGACTAGACAAACACACAGAAGTTTGTTTTGCTTGTTTTTTGTGCCATAGCCTGAAGAAGGCCCTTTTCAGGGCCGAAACGTCGCGGCGGCACATATTGCAATTTGCTTTTATTTAGTTTAATTTGATTCACTTTATTTTTAATTCATAAATACAAAACTAATACGTAACAGAAGGACTAAAAAAATTTTATTTCATTTTAATTTATTTCCTTCATTACCATTCTTACTTTTTGATTACTTAGATACCAAAGGCGACATTATTACTGTATAACAAAGGCGATACCACAATAATAAAAATCAACACATTTCATAAGTTACCAAGAACAACAAGACATTAAAAAGCCCATCGGGCTCGATGGCTTTTTTTGATGATGAGGATGGGTGGACGGTGGTCCGTCGCAGGAGGCGCCAGGGGCGTCCTGGGCGGTCCAACTTCCAGCAGCAACGGGTCACCTGGGGGATGGACCGTGCACGTCCTCCTGCCTTCGAAAGAGGGGGGAGGAGTCAGTCTTCATTCCCTAACCCCTAACCCTAACCCCCTAACCCTAACCCCCTAACCCCTAGCCCACCGCAGTGCACTACACCCGCTTAAGGGTAATTTTTTGAACAGGGGGCACCAATACCGGTCCCAGTGATGGACCGTGCATTTAGGTTCCGGCATAGCCGGGCCTAGTCTTTCCCCACACCCTAACCAGCCTGTGCCTCCTGGGATTGGTGGTGCCCCTGCCCATTGCCTCTCTCCCTCATTCTGGGGAGCCCCCCACCCACTACCCTGTCCTAACCCTAACCCCTTTGCCCCCCTCCCCCCTTCCCCTTCTAGCCCTAACCTAAGGGACCTATAAAAGCCTAAATAATGGGAAAACAAAGCCTACATAAGGAGAAAAAAAGCCAAGAAAGAGCAGAAACGAAAGGAAAGGATTTACAGGAAGGGGGTGCCATAAAAGAGAAAAAGAAAAATGCAGAACATAGGACGGGATGTCTACAGAGAAGGGGGTGCCATTTAAAACAAGTAGAAAAAGAGAAAAAGACAAAAAGTCACGTAAAAGACAGAAAAGACGGAAAGACAAGAAGTCCCGTCAGAGAAATAAAGAGAATGAACAAAGAATAACAGAAAGAATAAAGAAAAACGGAAAGACAGAAAGTCCCGTAGGAATAAAGAATAACAGAAAGAATAAAGAAAAACAGAAGTACACGGAAAGACAGAAAGTCCCGTAAGAATAAAAGAATAACAGAAAGAATACAGATAGAAAAAGGGAGAGCTAAAGCAGCCAAAGCTGAGAAACAGAAAAAACTAAGAAACAGAAAAGTTAAGAAAAACAGAAGTAAGAAAGCAGAGTATAAAAGGCCCAGAGTGGCAGAACTAAACACAACGAGCGGGTGGGCCAGCCTGAGGAAGGCCACATTGAGCCGAAACGTCGCGAAGGCCCACCGCAGTGCACTACACCCGCTTAAGGGTAATTTTTTGAACAGGGGGCACCAATACCGGTCCCAGTGATGGACCGTGCATTTAGGTTCCGGCATAGCCGGGCCTAGTCTTTCCCCACACCCTAACCCTCCCTCTGGACCCCACTCCCCTACCTAGTTTGTTTATTTTATTCTCCCTCTCCATCCCCATTTGTTTTATTTTTGTCTTACCTTTAGCTTCATTGAATTTTTTCCATCCCTCTTGCTTTTCAGAGATATTTTTTGTATTCACCTTCTTTGTTACACAATGTTTTATTATATATATATATATATATATATATATATATATATATATATATATATATATATATATATATATATATTATTAATCATCCTCAGCAGGATGACGCTTTATTTATATAGATTATAAATAATAATTTTATGGTTTTGAATTGTATTATCATGGGTTTTATTTCTTATCTTTTTATGGTTATTTTTATTCTTTCTTATCAACTTTATATGATATTTTAAATTGTTTTTTATTTTAGTTTTATTGTTCTTTTAGAGAGAGGCCTGGACACCTTTTAATATCGGGGAGGGATTTGGTGACATGAAAACATCCATGTGACCTATGATTACCAATCCTGGGAGGGGCCCAGGACTTGGGCGTCTCCCAGGAGATGTGTTTAAATGCCTCGCTCCTTCCTTTTTTTTTTTTTTTTTTTTTTTTTTGCCTGTCCCGTTTGGCTCTTTTGCCATCAGAATTGTTGTCTAAAGGCAAAGAAAGATGCCCAACGGATTTACTTTACCAAACTGACCATCCCAGCCTTGCCGTAATGGTCCATTTGATTCACCTTTTATTGTTTATTTTATTTTCACTTACTGAATACGGGACAGACTTGACTGGGGGAAAGAAGGGGAGAAAGAAAGAGGGAAAGAGAAACAGCTGAGAAGAGGGACGGGGGAGAAGGGCAAAAGACAAAAACCAACAGAACGGGCAGAGAAAAAAAAATGCATATATCAATCACCTGGATCACCTGCTGAGAAAGAAAAAAGAAAGCAAGCAGAAGAGAACAAGAGTAATAGAATAAACAACATCACAATGATATATGGGAATATGACAGTAAATACTAAATGTTAAACATTATTGTGCAGCACATAAGATCAACAGAACACAGTGTGCTTTGAGGTAGGAGCCAAAAAGGGTGTAGTTTGTGGGTGTGATCACCCGTGTGTACACCTGTGAGCATGGACGCGCTTGTTTTTTGTTTTTTTTCAAAGGTTCCTTCATGTAATAATCTGCTAGAGGGTGTGGGGGGGCCACAGCCCCGTCCTCCAGGGCGTGAAGCAGGTGTGGAGGAGATCAAAACTCCAGACATCCAGAGGCCCCCAGAACACAAGAGACCAAGGAAGACCAACAGAGGGGCAGCTGTGCCACTGTCCCGGAAAGAGCTGAGGAGAGTCCCAGATGAGGGCTCACTCAGCAGCCGCGGAGCAGAAGCCAGGGGGAGTTGCAGTGACGCGCCCGTGAGCTCCGCCGGCAGCCAGCTGCGCCTGAGTGACCGAGCCCCAGGCCGAGAGGCCGGGGGCACCCCACCTCCGAAGTGGCCCGAGTAAGCCCCAGGCTCCAGGCCCCGATAAGCGGCCGCCAAGGAGTGAGCCGGTGTGTACCTGGACGCCCATCCCCGGACACAAAGAACCACCAACGCACCGATGTCTGAGGGGGTCCGCCACTGGCAGGGGAAGTGGTGGTAGGGGGAGATAGGCCTCCAAACCTTGGAGGGCCTGAGATGTCCCCAGAGAGGTGGCGCCTGACACCCAACCTGACATATAGACACAGACATACAGGCACACACAGATACAAACATCCATTCCCACCCTCATGCTCTCATATGCACTTACTCCACACTCAACCAACGTGGAGACAGAAATAAAGAGACGTTGTACACACGATCACACTCCCCAAGCGTACTCTACAAACCGGGTCTAGGTGCCCTCGCCCCTGGAGGGGGGAACTGCACCCAGACCCAGGTGGTGTTTCCCTTTTCCCTGCGGTGGGGGGAGGCAGACCGCCCCGACTCCGCAGCAGCAGGAAGGCTCCACACTCCAGACCGCAGTCGGACGGCCAACTCCTCCTCCTAGCCCCCCTGCTCCAGCAGGTCGCAGAGAACGGGGGTGAGAGAAGACTCCAAACCTCCCTCCACCCGCTCATTGTAATGTTGATGCATGTGTGTTCTAAGGTGCATTTAAAACCCAGGAGGGCATGGAGCTACCTGCCAGAGAGCAGCAGGTAAGCGCATGGTCCCTCCTGCTAGCCCTCAATGTCTACGTGTATTTAAAATTGAGAGGTGGGCAACGATGCCAGGGGTGGGGTGTACACCCTGATGGTACTTTGGACTCCGTGTATCGTGCCCACCCCCAAGATCCTATATGTATGTGTAATGAGAGTGTGAGTAATGTGAATGTCTAAGTTGTGGAATAAAATTGAGGCAGAGGCAGCCAGAAGGGGACAGAGGGGGGGTAGCCTCCTCTGCACCCTGGTGACATACCCCTACTCCAAGGCCCTGCATGTGTGGGTGGTTGTGGTGGAGCGGGAAGAGGGAGGCAGCTGGAGATGGGGAGGGAAGGAAGGGAGGGGCAAGTGACCCCTCCCTGGGGCCAGCTCCCCCGCTGACCCCAGTAGGCACCCCCATACTCCGCGACCCGCCAGGGAAAGGGGGCCCAGGCCCATCCAGACCGGGCCCAGTGCAGCAGCGCCGCCCGGCCCCACAGAGCCCGGGACAGTCCACCCAACCCCACCACAGAGAAAACTGCACCCACCCCACCATCCACTCATCTTCCAGACTACATAAGACAATAAACACCCAGGCTGAGATCTTCCTCCACCTCTCCTGTATCTCCCCCTCCTGCAGAGGGAGCTCCTGAGGAGAGGAAAGCTCCTGCAAGATGTGACAATCTCCCCCACCAGTTGAAGAGCCCCCCAGGTGGCTCGACGCACTGGCGGCACCCTGCTCCAGGGCTGGGCCCCCATGCACCCACCCGCCCACAACCCCGGCAACACACCAACCAGGACCCAAGCCCCCGAGGCCCAGTCCGGGTCCCAGCCCAGAGACGGAGCGCCCCCAGAACCTCACGCCCATCCCGGACCCACCCAGGGCCAGCCAGGCTACCAGGTCAGTAACCCACGTCCGTCAGCACAGACCCTCCCCTAGCCCCGCTGCACGCAGCCGCGAGGAAACAGTCACCGGAGAGCCAACAGAGCCCCTAACCGGACATGACCGCTACCCCGGGTTGAGCCCCCCAAGGAAGATGCCTCCGGGGAACCCCCCGACGCCCTAAGCCTGTCCCTACCCCCACACCAATCACAACAGTGAAGGCGGGACCAAACTATGACCCCCCACCCCCACTAGGTGATGGAGCTGATCAAAGGAGCCCAGAGCAATTGATCTGATGTGGTGGCAGAGGCTGTATCAAGACTAATGTAATCTAATAGATAATTTCTATATTGGTTAGAATTAAGATTATTTTTATTTTTCCAGTTCATGAGGACTGTTTTCTTGGCTATGCATAGGGCAGTGAAAACCATATGGGCGATATTCTTTTCTGAAGTGACATTATCTAAGCTGCCCAACAAACACACTAAGGGGGAAGTTGGAATGTTACATTTCAGACACTTCGATAAGTCTTCACATATCTCGCGCCAAAACTTCTGAACTGGTGGACAGAACCAAAGAGCGTGGATATAATTGTCCGGTGAATTGGTTTGGCAGTGTGAGCAGTTGTTGGTAGACGTAAAGCCCATCTTGAACATCCGATGACCTGTATAGTGTACTCTATGTAATATTTTGTATTGAATTAATTGAAGACTGGGATTTCTAATTAGATGAAAGGTTTTTAAGCAAATCTGAGACCAGAAGTTTAGGTCTAAGTTAACTGATAAATCCGCTTCCCATTTTGCAATAGGAAGTGATATTGATTCATCTGTTTTAGAAAGCATTCTGTATATTTTGGATAGTAATTTGGGGGGTTTAAGAGTAAGAAATTGAACCACACTTGGTGGTGTTTGTAGTTCAACTTGACCCGGTTTAAATTTCTTTTTTACTATGGATTTAATTTGTTGATATTCTAAAAATCTTTTCTTGTTGATCCCATATTGTGTAACTAGTCCGTCAAATGAAATAAATTCTGTTCCTTCTAGTATATGTTCTAAATATTTGATTCCTTTATCACTCCAATCTGAAAAGTTTATCATATTATTGTTTTGTAATATGTCAGGGTTGTTCCAGATAGGTGTACGTTTGCATGGGATTAATGAAGACGCCGTCAATTTTAGAAACTCCCACCATGCTGTCAGAGAAGAGCTGATGTTGATGCTTTTAAAGCATTCATGTCGTTGGATGTTTGAGCTGATAAATGGTAGGTCTGAGATCTCTAGATTATTGCAGAGTGCTTGTTCTACATCTAGCCAAGGTTCATCTAAGAGGGTGTGTTTTAGCCATCCTGAGATAAACTGAAGCCTGTTGGCTAAGAAGTAGTGCTGAAAGTTGCCTCGCTCCTTCCTGACACCCAGTAGCATGTATCCCTCTGAAGAAGCGGTAACTCCGCGAAACGTCAGGGACGCTAGACATTTGTTGGAAGAAAGGCGACTTTTTTTTAGCCCTTCCAGAGATGGGCGACAAGTAACTTTGTTTAGCCCAGTCATATGAAAGACTATTTTAATTGACGAACTTTTTTCATAACTGTAAAGTGGGGAGTTTTTATTCACCTGTAGCGAACTGTCCGTGAACTCTAAACGGGAAGTGAGAGGTGGCGTTGGATCTGAGCGAGGCATCGGTTTGTGCACCTAAACCCTCTTGTTTTTTGAGTCTTAACCGACCAACAGACACTGACGCGGGGACGCCCGTGGTCGGTGGGACTACTATATTGTTCGGGTCCAGGATGGAAGCACACCGGTTGGAAACGCCACGACTGCAAGAAGACGACATGCAGGATGGCGGATGGACGTTTCCACGCCACCAGCGAAGAGCACGGAGGAGACAGAGATCACTGAGCCTGAATCGAGTGGTCCAACAAACACAAAGAAACTCAGGTGAGCTCCCCACTGACAAATACAAGGTACAAAACAATAACTTTGAAACCTTAGGTGAAAGTTCGGCTGGTGGTGGTCTGGCTACGCATGCTGGGGGTCGGGAGGGGACGAGGCACGGGGAGGGATGGGGTCGCCCGAACATGAGACATGTTAGACAACAAGGAGGACAAGATGCCCCCGCACCAAATCGTGCACTTGATGCTGACACAAGGAAGAGTGCGAAGAATATATTTAAATTAATACAGACAGTACACCATAAAAGTGTGATTGAGGAAGCACGCGACACGGGCTTATACCCCAGGGGTATGATAAAACAGGTGTCCAGGCTCTCTAGTTTTATAAAACCGGCTGCGCCCACAGAACAGGTTAGGAGGCAACTTGAGCAAAACACAGACTCTTGGATGTCCAAAAATCTAGATATTCTTTATGATCATTATGCCACTGTTATTGAATCTTTAAAAGGAACTAGAAAGACTGAGGTGTCATTTCAGGTGGCAAAGACGTGGGCTTTTAAAAGATACGGGGCTCGCTTACGAGTTTCTACAATGTCAACAGTTGAAACTCTGCTTAAATCGTCAGGGGAAGAGGGTGGAGGGAGGGCCCGCTCGGAGGCCGGCCACACACGGGAACAGAACACAGCACAGAGGGGGGGAAGATCGGGGTTAATGCCGATTAACTTGAGAGATGACAATGAATTTCCGCCCTTATCTACAATGGTGAAAAACCAGACTGCTAGTAGCAGTAATACACAAAATGTTTCCCATCAGAAAAACCTATCATTGGGGAAAAGGAAAACTATTTCAGAGGAGCTGAATGAGCTTCAGACTGTTAATGCCCGTGCGCCGGCCACCTCGGGAGCCCTCCCGAGGGTAATTGTAGAAAAGGGGAGAAATGTAGATGGGGGGAAGACGGGAGAGGGTGGGAGTAGGGTGGAGGCAACAGCCAGAGTCAGATCAAACGTTGTGGTAGATTTGGATGAAACTGATGACATTCTGCCTGCCTCTTTGTGCTCCCCCCCTGTGTGTCCTAGAAATACTGTGCGCCGTGACTTGCCCTTAACGGCCGCGAACAGGTTGCCATCTGAGCCCGTCACCCCTTCAGTTTCTTGCTCCACGTCTCGCGCAGGAGACCGGACGAATGGTCCGGACCCTATAATGAAACAACAAAAGCGAGTAAAAATCCAAACCTCTGCTGAAACAGGTGATAAGGTAGTGGGTGAAATGACGATTGAGGCCCTGCAACAGCAGGAGCCAGCGGAAAACCTGAGCAGTGACTCATTGGACCGAGCTGATCCCCACTATTTTAATATTGAGAGTAATTTTCACCTGAGCGAGGAGGATAATGAGAGCAATGGCTCGGTGGCAGAGTTTAAAACCGTGCGGCAAATAAAGCAGAGGGAGTCTCACAGCGGACGCGGGCTTACGGGAAAGGGAGATCCGGTCGGGGCGTGGGTGGAGACGAGGGACGCAGAGAGGGGATACCATACGCCTACTTACCATCGGGCGAGGCCTAGTAGGAAACTACAGGATTGGAGAATTAAAGTTGACAAACCTGTAGTTTTCTTGGGCGACTCCAATCTAAATAGAATACCCCCCTTTGAGAATGATCAGGTTCAGGTAGAGAGCTACCCGGGTGCGAATTTTTATCACTTTTTTAACCTGTTGGAAATGACACCGGTGTGCGAAAATACGGCAATGGTGATTTTGTCTGTAGGCCTTAATAATAAGGATCAGGACTCCCAGAAGACCTCAATTAAACAATTACGCAAGGTGGTGAATGGGGCGAAAGCCGTGTTTCCGAATGCGGACATTTTTGTAGCCCACATCCACTTTTCCAGATCACTGTCCAAACTCCAACAGACAAATCTCACTATGATCAATAACTTCATCAGTACACATTATAATTATTTACCGTGCATACCGCAACAACACTTCCATACCATAGCTGATGGCATTCATTGGACGAGTGAGACTGCTAAAAAAATCTTTGACAGCTGGTGTGAAGGCCTGCGACTCAGCGTGGGTTTAGAGGAGTGACAGAGCCGCGCTCGGAGCAGCGGATTGAGGAAATGACTCCTGTTCCCCTGCTAGATTTAGATTGGTCCTCTCCCTCTAATGTGTTGAACCTTTCTAGGCTTTTTGTCCCATCATCAGCACAACTAGGTTTATTGGAGAAGGGCCTCACTTTCAGCCCAAAACCGTTCAGCTTCTCCCGAGAGCTACTCCGACGTGATTTACATTATTATCATAGACGCTTAAAATTGAGGGACTATTTTGACAATGATGATTTTTGTAGAGAGCCCTTTATTCAGCCGTCTGTTTGGGAACCAGAGTGGGGCGCCTTGAGTGACTCGCTTAGAGATCTGATAAGGAGGGATATCCGGTTATTTCATTCCTTCTGGCCGCAGGTGGGTGGGGTAGGTGGGCTCTCGAGGGAGGAACAACAGGCTCTGAAGGACCTGAAGGAGAATGAGAACATTGTGATAAAACCGGCAGATAAAGGGTCCAAAATAGTCATCATGGATAAGCAGCAGTACAGACTAGAGGTTCAAAGACAACTTGACAATACAAAGTATTATAAATGTATTCCACATTCGATCCAACCTGAAGTGCAACGGAGCATCAGAAAGATCATTTATTCATTGTATCATAATAAACATATTTCTGCTAAACAACGTGACTATTTATTGGGCCCTGATGATCCTCGCCCGCGTTTATTCTACCTTTTGCCTAAAATCCATAAGAGCCCTGATACCTGGACCGTCAAATTTGAAGTCCCACCTGGGAGGCCGATTGTCTCGGACTGTAGTAGCGCTACATACAATGTGTCGCAGTATATTGATTCATTTCTCGGACCGCTATCTAATAAACACCCGAGCTACCTTAAGGATACGCATCACTTTTTAGATATTATTCGCTCTATGTCAGTGCCCACCAATGCATTTTTATTCACCATAGATATTGATAGTTTATACACGAACATCAATACTGAAATGGGTCTGAGGGCAGTTAGCAATATCTTCCGCCGTTATCCAGAGGCTGCGCGTCCGGACATGGAGATTTTGAAGCTGCTAGAAATATGCCTGGTTAATAATGACTTCCAGTTTGAGAATAAAATCTATTTGCAGATGGAGGGCACGGCGATGGGCCAAAGATATGCCCCTTCATATGCGAACATTTATATGAGCGAATGGGAGAGAGAGGCTCTGGCCAAATGCCCGTTACAGCCGGTATTTTATTTGCAGTTCCTAGATGACATTGTGGGCGCGTGGACGCACGGGGAGGATGCTTTCCATCAGTTTGTACAGACATTAAACACACACCACCCATCAATAAAGCTAAAATATGAGTACAGCCATGTTGAGATCAATTTTTTAGACACGACGGTCTTTTTCGGGGAGGGGGGGGAGGAAGGGAAGAGGCTACATACGAGGGTTTACTTCAAGCCCACCGATACGCACGCGCTTTTACATAAATCAAGTTACCATCCACCTCACACGTTCCGAGGAATTGTAAAGTCACAAATATTGAGGTTTCATAGGATATGTAGTAAAAGGGAGGATTTCAATAATGCTACCCGCATATTGTTTAAGAGTCTGAAAAGGAGGGGCTACTCACGGTCCATGTTGAGAAGAGTATATAAGGATACCATCTCGAACCTCTGCTCTCAGAGAGAACGCGGGGAGGATGATGAAGGCACTCCCTTTGATCCAAACGCCATCGGGGATGAAGGTGAAGGGGAGAACATCTTACCTTTTGTCAGCACGTTCCATGTGAACTCCAAATCCTTCCTTGACGGTATACAACAGAACCTTGATGACATGAAAGCTCGGGGCCGCACGTTCGAGGTCCGTTTTATTAAGGCCTTTAGGAAGAATCCCAGCCTGGGTGATCTTTTGGTTAGGGCCAAACTGGGGGGGAGAGAAAAAGAACCGCCTGATACACTCAAAGGCTATTTAACATATAGCCATATGATTAACAATCCACACAGTGGGGCTTCTTGGGCGACCATAGGCAGATTTTCTCTTGAGGTAAAGAATGTGATTTACGTAATACGATGTAGGCGTTGTGGGTTAATGTATGTGGGGGAAACTGGGGCCTGTTTGAGAGCACGCTTGCAGCAACATCTGTATGCCATACGGGCGGATCAGCCGCGCTCCACAGTGGCAATTCATTTCAGGGAACATACAGAGGAGGCCCTGAGCATCATGGGCCTACAGGCCAATCCGGGCTGGTCGGTCAGTCAGCGGAGGAGAATGGAGAGGATATGGATTGACAGGTTGAAAACTTATAGGCCAACAGGCCTGAATGTGCCTGCCTGAGAGACAACTATACAGACTCTCCGGTTTATGGTCATTTGTGAAAAATTTGTTGTGGGTGTAGAATTTTTAATTACCTTTGGTATTTCTTTGATGTTGTCAATATTAAGTATATGCAGTATATGGTCCAGAATAATCAATCAAGACTCCAATGTCTGAGGGAGGGAGAATCTTTAGAATTATAGGTCAGGCTTTGAAAGTATGGTGAGAAATAAAGAAAGTTCCAAAAGAAAAACCTGTTGTTTGCTTTATAACATAGAAGTTCTGTGAACAGATCATATTTGTATTTCTAAGCAAACTGTCACCAAAAAAAAAAAAAAAAAAAACATATATAAAGACTACTTGTCGATATTGTGTATGTTTCCCTGATTGCCATAAGTCCCCATAACAGAACTGCATGAAGAGTATAACACTAATAGTGTGATGACTTATTATAACTACTAACTGCATGGAGTGTGATTATTGTTGAAAATAAATAAGAAAATCAAAAATGATAAAAAAAAAAATCCTTTCTCTTGGAGGTTGCATCCCCTCCAGGGAGCTATGGGAGAAGTATGGCTTTGGGACCATTTTTTTAATATTGGTGACATTGCTGGAACTTTCAATGAGACCGCCTTATGGCCTGTGGGTAATAAAGACCTTGGGGGACGATTTTATGATTGACAACATATGGAAGGAGGTACAAGATGCACCCAAGAAGAAGAGTATGCTGTGGAGAAGGAGAAGAGCGGAGAAAGTGGAGATGGGATGATTCAGCAATTCCTAGGACCATGCACCAAAGTTTGAATTAAAAACACCTAACCGTGCAATAAAGTTTCAGTTGAAATAAACTAAGCCAAAGCTCTAAATACCTAACCCTAACCCTGGTTACAAAATACCCTTTTCATATTGCAGGAACATTACGCTAAGATTATTGTAGATCATCATTATACAACATGGGACGATACACCTTTTCAGGTCACAGCCAATTGGATGACAAAGCGCTATAAAGCCAGGTTGGCTGCAGGCACGTTGGAGGCAGTTAGATCTTTACTTACTGAACACTTGGAAGACTCAGACATCTCTGCTGTCACAGCTGCGAAGGCAAGCCGTGTGGTGTGGAGGAAAGAGGACCCAAGATGCAAGCAGTGGATGAAAATGCTAGTGAAGTTTATTTATAAGGTGTAGTGGCAAACAAACAGTGGGGCATGACAAATAACTGAAGACACCTAAACTGGGAGAACTAAAATAACAGACCTGGGAGCACACGACAAAGGGATGAGAGGCAGAGAGGCAGACGAAGAGCAGGACACCGAGGAACGCGGACTGACACGGAGTAACACAGACGAACCGGCAACAGGCAAGAGAACACACAGGGCTTAAATGCACACACCAGTAATCAGGGGATGAGAGACAGGAGGGCAACACAGCTGGGAAAAATCAGAGCTGACGGGATAGTGGAAATGTAAACTGAACACACTCACATCAGACGGAGACCTTCAAAGTAAAACAGGAAACTCAGACACAGAACCAGACAAGACACAGAACTAAACAGATAGATTCACAAGCAGACATCAAGGGGCTTGAAGTCTGTTTTATATGACAAAGCAGGCCTCTGATGTCTTGTAATGTAACAGGAGTAAAAGACGACCAAGTATCAGAGGAGAGCAAGTTAAAAGTTTGATATTGAGAAGATGATGGAGCGATATTAGACCTGGTTGCAATGACCTTATTTTTGAAATAGTTCATAAACTCATTGCAGTCGGACGTTGAGTGAACTGGTGCACAAGGAGCATCAGGAGAAACAATACTCTTAATTGTTTTAAACAAGAATTTAGGATCTTTCTTTTTTGAAGCTATGAGGTGTGAAAAATACTCTGTTCTGGCATTTTTCCACGTCATTTAGCAAGAGGATAGATTCTTTAAGGTGTAACTTATAAACCCTAACCCTAACCCGAATGCGATAGATGCGACCAAAAAGCGCCTCGACGCGCGCCCAATGCGAACTGGTCACGCTTTAAAATATCCAATTTTCACATGCATGAAGCGGAAATGTGGGAGGAAGTGGTGCCAGATGGTATGTTTTCAAGATGGCAGCTGTCAGGCTAGCATTTGAAGAGAGTCTCCCTTCTCTATTTACTGTGGAGAGCAGAGCAGCGGCGTAAAGAACGTCCTCACCGTATCTGGGTCCATCAGGCCCTCCACAAGCAGGAGCAGTTTCTCCAGGAGCTGCGTATGGATGACAGCCACTTTCAGCAGTAACACCGTCTGTCCCTCGCACAGTTTGAGGAGCTGCTGTCCCACGTCGGTCCAAGCATTGCCTGCCTAGACACCAACTACAGGCGCTCAATCCCACCTGCAGATTGCCTGTCTGTCTGCCTGTGGTTAGTAAAAGTGTTTAATACGGTAGTCCTTTATTGATACCTGTGCTAATATATGCTAAACTATCAGTTTATACATGGATGTGGTATGCTATCAGTGAATGCCGTCTGTGTTTACTGATAGCAAACTGTGGTATGGAGATGACTGTTTATAATATTTCTTGTGATACTGAAAAGGTCTCATCAAGTCCTAGTCCTCCTTAATTCAATTTATGCTATGTTATCAGTGTTTGCAATGATAACAATTTTCTGCACTGTTTGGATGAGAGAGGGGCACCTGCTGTGGTGGAGCCGTTGCAAGGCCTGGGTCGTGTAGCAGCCAACAACTACTCCAGAGAGGCTGTCGTGGTGAGGGAGAAGTTCATGGCCCACGTCTCGGCGGAGGGAGCAGCATCTTGGCAGCCAAAAGAACAGCCCATTTGAAGTCCCAGTGACACCCCCACAACGGCACTTTTAAGAGCCACCCACAAACCTCTAAAGAACGTTGCTGCCTTTTTTAAATTTTCTTAATAAATGGAGCTTGCCTCCAAAATAAACTAACCTCTCTTTATTCTCTTAAATAATTGGTCTTCACTATGTTCCTATAAAGTAGCAGATTTTTTTCATTAGTATAATATGAAATAAATTCTACATGTGTCAAGTTGTGTGTCAATATTTGCTGTGTAGTACAACTGAGATATTAGTCATTACAAAAATTCATTTGAACTAATATTAAAATTCTCGGTAAAGAAAGCAGCTGGTGTCGTACAGCTCCGGGTGGTTGGCTACAGCGTTGATGAGCCTTTCCTCCATATTGAATGAGGAGTGAATAGCTTTGGCAGGACCTGCCCCTTTGAACTAGGTCAGAGTATCACATCACCAGGCTCCTGATTTGTTGTCAGGGCGCGACTTGACGCTGGAGGTCAGATTTTTCCAACTTGAGCGGTAGACGTGATACGCGCGAATGCACAAAATGCACCACACAAACTTCAGTGCGTATTTTAATCCGTGCTTCAAACAGGTCGCGCAACTGACATGTTTCCGCGACGCAAATCTGCTTCTGAAGTTTCGTGGGACCCCCCCCCCCCAGCATTTTTGGAGCCAGAGTCTGCGCAGTAGTGTCTTGAGGTGGAGCGACTGCGTCACGCTCCCGCCCACACACCTGCTGGACATGACCTCAAACACCCCCCCCCCCCCCACACTTTTTATTTAGCCCAGCTGCTCCAGTTTATTTGTTGATGGGTTTACCGCGACTGATGACTCTTTCAATTAAGGTAAATACAACCATGTCACTGTTATGAAAAAGACACACAGCTTATCATCTTATAGTTCAAAAACATCTAAAATCACTCTGTTGTTAATTCATTTGCTAGATTAACCCTAAGCCAACCAATTCACAGTAAAAGACCATAAAACAAGGAGTCAGTCCAAAGGCAGTCCATAAACGTTTGCAAAATGACAACAAGGCTACTACAACACAGAAGTAGCGTGGCATGATCCACTCTCTGAAGGGCAATAGTAAAATGAGCAGCTTTCCTGAAGACATCAAATTGCTCTGCAGTGCTTAGCTGCTTCACGCTCTGGGCCACCTTGGATGTTAGAGGAATGTAAAATGATGTCGTCATCTTCTTCTCCTCCTCCTCCTTCACAGCAAAATGGTGCATTACAGCCACCAAATGGTGTGGAGTGTGGACCAAAATGACAAAAACAAAATTCAAATCCTCCCGCACAAATGGGTTTGCCTTAAAAATCAAAGTGCAGCCTGATACTTTTCACTTATGTAGTTTGTACGAAATAAATCAATCATGTCCAGTTTCACTCTCATATTGTTCAGCTTTTTTGATCAGTTGTCTTCTTTCAATATCATATTTCTGACAATGCAATAAAATGTGTTGTTTCCTGTTCCTTACTGCAGTCACACTCTGTACAGTGTTTTCTTATTAAAAAGAATTTGCTATTCAAACCAGTGTGTCTGAATCTAAGTCGAGATATAACCGTCTCCTCTCTCCTGTTTCTTCCTGTACTTCCCTCTGCACAGCTGTTTCTTATAATTCCTCTAATTATCAGCTGGGAAGGTGTGGATGTTTGCGCTGTGTTTGCGGACATCATGTAAAATCCTCCCCAAAATATATTTCACTACATGAACAAAACGTAACAAATGTAAGGGTAGTAGTTCAGATGCCGAGTGTGTGAGGACAGAGAAGGATCAGCTTTATTTCAGATTTGAGAGAAACTTCATCTTTAAACTTTAGGTCGTTCTTACCAGCAGCTGTCAAGCTCTATAATGCTGCTTAACATTCTTTTGGTCATCCATCTGCCAGAAAACACCACAGCAATATTCAGAGGGAGAGTGGGGAGGGAGAGAGGGGACAAACAGGTCCGCGACGTAATCATCATTTTGTATACCAACCGTTGAATGTAAATACTAGACGGGTAGCAAAAGTTACTTCAAATTAATACAGGCCATTCATCACAAGAACATCATTGACAAAGCTATTCTAACCCAAACTCCCCCTAAGGGAATGAGGAGACAGATATTAAAACTTACAGCATTTATCAGACCCTCCTCCCCCACGGAGAAACTTAGGGAGGCAGTGGGAAAGAACATGCAGACATGGGCCACCGATTCCTCAGACAGATGATGATTTTGTCCAGCCCAGAACAAATTGGAGAAAACCTACTGATAGAGCAAATAGGAGCGAAGTAAAAACTAGATCTGAGGCACAGAGAAAACAACAGACTGTGACTAAATCTCATTCATTCCATCAGACTGAAAATGTCTATTCTAATGTGTCAGTGTTCCAGGCTAGCCCGGAGATACAGACCCACGGTGACGGGTCCCAGATTATCAATCAGACCAGGGGCCCGTTCTTCGTACCTCGCTAAGTAGGTTAGCCGGATTAGATTGTTGACGATTTCGCGTGATCCTGGATCAGTCGGTTCCCCGAAGCTCATCCGGGACTTGCTGTCATAGCAACAGAGCCGTAAGCGTAAACCTGCTCGGGAGCAGGTTTACTTTATGTAAACAGGATTAGATCGCGGCCACGCAGGTATGTCCGCTTCATTTATATGAAAGCAACAGCGATAAATAAATAACATCAATGTAACTGAAGATAATGCAGCACTTGATCCTTTTATTGATGTCACACAGATACATACAGGTCATTTCCTAAAAAAGGGAAATGTACTATTAACATTCTATTACATGTATGTGATTATTACAGATGTAATTCATATTTCAGAGTAGTAATTGTAAATTACTTCGTGTAATCAAGATGAGAGACCACGGCTATAAAAGCCAAGGTGGATTTGGGAAGCCTGTCGCAGCCATGTCCTGTCCGTTTACGCGAGCAACCCATTGCGGAAGGTGCAAGATTGATAAGGAGAGTCCTCAGAATTCAGCGTATATTGCGGGACAGACAGGATCCTTTAGCTCAGCGCGACAGTGTGCTCATTGAGAGATATCGATTTTCCCGTGAGGATATTATTTACTTAACCAACTTGTTGACGAGGGGGTGCAGGACCACCACCTGTCTTTTTTTGCTCTGCCCTTTTCTTGGTTGCTGTTATAAACAAACAAACAGATTATTTCAGGCTCTCTTTCCAAGAGACGAAAAGCAATATAAGTGATAAATATTACCATTCTGTAGGATATTCTTATATTTCACTTTTACTTGTTCCCATGTTCTAGTGGGTCCTGTTGTGGCTCTAATGTGAAAGAGGATATAATATAACAATATAATATAATGTAATATAATATTGGATAATATAGTGTAATATAATAAATCTACCCTACCGCCTACTGGTGTTGGCCAGAGGGGCCGATGGCGCAATATGGCAGCCTCGCTTCTGTCAGTCTGCCCCAGGGCAGCTGTGGCTACAACCGTAGCTGCCTCCACCAGTGTGTGAATGTGAGAGTGAATGAATAGTGGCATTGTAAAGCGCTTTGGGTGCCTTGAAAAGCGCTATATAAATCCAATATATTATTATTATTATTATTAAATTACTTACAAGTTTAATTTGTCAGCAACTTTCTGCCAGCCCTCTCTCCTTGCTTTTGCAGCCTTTGCAGTGTTCCCTTGCGTTCTGATTAAACTCTGAAACTCCTGAAATCCCTCACTCAGGAGTTCTTGCTCTGCTGCCGAAAAATACCGAGCCGAGCGCGCTCCTTCGACATTTTCGCCGACCAATCAGAGGGTTGCCGATCAATGTTTCTACTATCGATGCGTAGCCCCTTTTATGACACCCAGTGATGTCACATTACTGCGTCCAGCTGTACTAATCGTCAACAGCAGGTGTGTTCGGGGAACCGGATTAGCGAGCTCACGGTTAGCGCGATGATTTGATCTTGGATGTGTCATTTGATCTTGGATGTAGTAAGCGACGTACGAAGAACGGGCCCCTGCTCTTCTGCTGCCAGAGCTCTAGCTGACGGTACAGGGGCGCCCCCTGGGGGAGTTCAAAGTTTGGATTCTAGCCATCTCTCGCTCACTGTAAGGAACCTTGGAGTGTTCCTGGATGGCTCTTTTAAACTTGAGAAACAGGTCTCCACTGTGGTAAAAAACAGCTTTTGCCAGTTGCGTCACATATCTAAAGCAAAGCCATTCCTTCCTTTTTAAAGGACCTTGAAAAGCTTGTCCACACATTTATCACATCCAGGTTGGACTACTGTAACTCCCTCTACTCTGGCCTCCAATACTCTTCTCTTTACCAGCTTCAGTTAATTCAAAATGCAGCTGCACGTCTTTTAACAGGTATGAGAATCTATGAACACATAGCCCCAATTTTAGCCAAACTGCATTGGCTCCCTGTTAAATATTGCATAGATTTTAAAAAATTTTTGTTCACTTTTACATTTCTGAATAATCTAGCGCCCAGCTATCTCTCTGAACTACTCCACTTATACAATCCCAACAGAGCACTTGGATCATCCAAACACATGCTCCTAGCACAACCTAGGTCTCGAATGAAGTCGAGAGGAGACCAGGCCTTTGTAACTGTGGCACCCAGACTCTGGAATAACCTCCCTGTTCATATTCGTACTGCCGAGTCGATCCAGTCTTTTAAATCACGTCTTAAAACTTATCTTTTTACTTTGGCCTTTGATTCTAACTAGTTGGCTGTTCTAGCTTATTGTGTTGTTACCTATTGTTTGTTTTAATTTTCTCATGTTTTTACTGACTGTGAAGCACTATGGTCAACACTGTTGTTTTAATATGTGCTATATAAATAAATTTTGATTTGATTTGATGCTCTAAAGGTGAAAGGAGTGTAAGTGGCCGGGCAAAGCTGGTGGGAAATAAAACTAACAACATGATGATGAGGGGGTCTGTTGACCACAGTGTGGCCGAACACCAAAGTGTGGAGACCTCATCTGAACCCAAAAATTACCACCTGGCCGCATCTCCATTCAGACCTAGCTCTTCCCAGGGCTTCACTCCTCAAATAATAGAGAACGAGAAAGAGAGACAGAACGTCACGGAGAAACAGCAGACTAATAAATAGGTGATCCGATTCATCCAAACACCAAATTGGTAGTGTTGTCGCTGGGAATCAATAACAGGCACCAGGACGCAGAAAAAACCTCCATCAAACAACTGAGAATGTTATACAAAAAAGCGAAATCTGTCTTCCCAAATGCTCATGTTTTTTTCCTTTAATTAACTTTTTGTCTTCGCTCCCAAAAGAACAACAACGAAATCTGACTCTCATTAACAGATTTGCTGCAGAACGATTTCTGGTCTTGAACCCGCTTCCCGGGGACCAGTTCAGAACAATTGAATGACATCCTGATAGCGACAGACCGTGGTAAATATGCAGTGCTGGTCTTGTTGGACATGACAGCTGCATTTGACACTGTGGATCACGATTTGCTGATCTCCCGCTTACAGCACTGTGTGGGAATTACTGGTTCGGCACTTTTGTGGTTAAAGTCCTATCTTTTAAATAGGACATTTTGTGTTAAGTTGGGGTCGGCTTCATCCTCTGTGGCCCCTCTGCTTTGGGGTGTGCCACAGGGATCTATTCTTGGGCCGTTACTGTTTTCATTGTACCTCTTGCCTCTTGGCGCGATTTTCCGAAAGTATAAAGTGCCATTCCATCTATACGCAGATGACTGCCAGCTCTACTTACCTTTTAGTCATTCTGATAGTCTCCCAACTGGACCTCTGCTTGACTGCCTTACTGATGTCAAAGCATGGATGGCAAAAAACTTTTTAAATTTTTAAGATCGGAAGACAGAAGCAATTTTATTTGGCCCAAATCGTTCTTCTCATACTCTGGATGTTGATCTTGCAGCTTTGACTTCCCAACTAAAGAGTTCGATCACAAATCTCGGAGTTAAAATTGATTCTGCACTCACCTTTGATGACCATGTAAACGGGGTGGTAAAATCAGCATTTTATCAACTCAGACGTTTATCAAAGGTTAAGCCCTTTCTTTCCAAGCGTGACTTGGAAAGCTTTATTCATGGCTTTATTACCTCACGTTTAGATTATTGTAATTCTCTTTTAACAGGGGTTGGGCAGGGCAGTTTGTCACGCTTGCAATTAGTGCAAAATGCTGCGGCACGATTTTTAACTGGCAGAAGAAAATTTGATCACATCACTCCGATTTTGGCCTCTTTACACTGGCTTCCTATTGAATTTAGGATCCGTTTTAAAGTCCTTTTATTGGCTTTTAAATCTCTAAATGGTCTGGCACCTGTTTATTTGTCTGACTTGTTGAAGCCCCACGTCCCCACTCGTTCCCTTCGGTCAGCTGAGCAGTTGCTGCTTTCGGTCCCAAAGTCACGGCTGAAACTTAGAGGAGACCGAGCGTTCTCTGTTGCCGCGCCGATGCTTTGGAATAACCTTCCTCTCCATATTAGACAGGCTGCATCAGTGCCAGTTTTTAAGTCTTTATTAAAAACCTATTTTTATTCCCTGGCTTTTAACTCCGTGGGTAACTGACATTTTTATTGTTTTTTAACTTTATTGCTATGTTTGGTTTTATTATTATGTGCATATTAGTATTGTACAGCACTTTGGTCTACCAGGTGTGTTTTTAAAGTGCTATATAAATAAATAAATGATGATGATGATGAACAATTGGGGACAACATCCACTGGACACAAGATACAGCACAGTGTGTACTTGCAAACTGGTGTGAACAATTACGTTTGGATTTTCAGTAGATCCTCAACTTAGGACCATCGACATGGGAGGAAGTGAAGAATAGATCAGCATCTTTTTAAATCCAATGCAATATCTGTTTAACCCACACGGTGGTGCTGGAGCTCCATTTTTTGAGAGGTTTAAATCCACCAGTAGAAACATAGTATATTGCATCGTCTGTGAACAATGTTCCTTAATGTATGTGGGAGAAACGGGCCAGACTCTCGCGAAGAGATTAAAACAACACCTGTACAGCATTGGGGAAGGCAGATTAAATACTCCCTTGGTCCAAAATTTTCAAACACATTCACCAAACTCCCTGGGCATCCTGAGATTGCAATCCTGTGCAGCATGGACGGAGGGACAGAGGAGGAGACATGAGAACCTGTGGATCAAGAGATTGAACACCAGAACTCCTTATGGGCTAAACTTTAGATAATACCAGTGTGGTATTGATAGGCTATCTATTGCATTTTGTGTGAGAATAAAGTTTTTTATACTGCAGGAATTGTGATAGGAGTGTTTAAGTTACTTAGTATTGATTCAGTTTTACTGATGGAAGTCTCTGCGGGTCGTCTTATGTAAATAATCTCGTAGTGATCTTGTTGAATTGGTCTTTTTCTCCCACAAAAAATAAAAAAATAAAAAAATAAAATTAATTAAACCTACCTTTGTGGGCTTCTGGTGACGCCATGTTCTGGTAAAGCAGCATAAGGAACGAGCTCCGTCCAGGTTAATACATTACTCCTAACTACAATTTAAAACTCGGCAATTTCCATTCCAACCAGCATGGCATCGTCCCTGAGAGGCAAGAGATCCAGCAAACAGGATCAAAATAAAGATAACAGCGAGCATTTGAAGCAACTAACTTTGTCCTCGAATGCAGATGCTAATGCTACTGCTAGCACTCGTGATGCGGATACGAGGATATTAGCAGAACCGGAGAAGATAAGAGAAGATAACAAAGACGGGCATATGGAAACACAGCAAGCTCTGACGAGACTGGAGGGGTCTTTCAAGAGTTTGAGAGAAGATATGACAAAGTTGGAAAATAGAACAACGGAGATGGAGGAGCGGATCGGCGACAACGAAGACTCCACCAGGCGCCATGAACGAGCCCTCCAGTACTTGTTACATAGAGAAATGGATCTTACAGCACAATGCGAGGACATGCAAAATAGACTAAGGCGAAACAACCTGAGGATCTATCGTGTCCCAGAAGGGAGTGAGGGGAGAGATGTTAAGCTGTTTGTACTAGAGCTGTGTAAATCAACTCTTCAACTTCCCGCTGATCTTAACATTGGAATAGAGCGAGCCACAGAGCCCTCGCTGCTAAGCCCAAGGACCCCAACGCAGCACCGCGCTCACTGGTGGTCAGATTCTGGGACTTCTCTGTGAAAGAGACCATTTTACGACAAGCCTGGAACCAGAAGCATGTCTTATATAAGGGCACGCAGATATATTTGGACCATGATTTTTCCCCGAAACTGCAAAAGAGGAGGGCACTGGTACGAGATGCGGTAAAGCAATTAAAGCTGAAAAACATCAGAGCAAAGTGTGTGTTTCCAGCAAAACTGAGATTGTTCAAGGATGGTGGTGAGAAGACGTTCTCAAGTTTGACGGAAGCCCTGCCGACGCTTCAAGAGCTGGGGATACAAGTGCGAGTCGACCAGAGGGAGCGCATGGAAACTGAGCTATCCCAGTCCCGATGGTCCGCTGAGGGAACTAGGGCAGGTATGACCCTCTCCCTTGCCGAAATAAAAACTTTCTTTATGGAGGACTGAGATGTCACTCCCGCCGAGTTCATTTTAGTTTTTCTTTGACTTAAACGTTAGGAAGAGATGAAAAAAAAAATTTTTTTTTGCTTATACAATGGATGGAAAGTGCGCACACAAGTGGATACCCCCCCCCCCCCCACTTATATAACCGCAATGAGCCGCTCTGCGAGCGGGCAACAGCGACGAAATAACACATTGTGTTTTTCCCCCACGGAGGACTTGTCACCACCCTCCGCCCAGGGTACATCGGGGACTGGATTACTCAGGTTGTTATTAATCCAGTCGGGTACGTGGAAGCTACTGTTCTTAATGTTCTTTGTTTGTTTAGTTCTAAATGTTTTAGTTTATCTTGGCCTGAGACCAATTGTGGACCACTATTTCATTGAGTATAATAATTTAGTTTTGTCTGTGTACGATATGAGTTTAAGATATGAAAGATCTAATTTGTGTTTCGTATAACGTAAAGGGTTTGAATAGTCCAATTAAAAGGAAAAAGGTACTGAACCAACTGAAAAACTTTGGGTGCTTCATAGCAACGCTCCAGGAGACTCACCTCTCTGAAAAGGAACACAGGAAGTTGAGGAGAGAGTGGGTTGAACAACAATATAGCTCTACTTATCAGGATGGGAGAAAAAGAGGAGTTGCAATTCTTGTTAGCCGGTCAACATATTTCCACCATGAAAAAACATTTGCGGATAGGGAAGGGCGCTATGTAATGGTGATTGGCTCTGTAGGGGGGTCTAAAATTATTTTACTAAATTTATATGCACCAAACGAGGACTGTCCAAATTTCTTCAAGAATATTGCATCATTAATAGCAGACAAATCTGAAGGAATGATCTTGGTGGGAGGTGATTTCAATTGTACTTTGAAAGCAGCTGTCGACAGACTCCCGACACACATTGGCCCCAAATCCAAAAAATCTTGTAGTTTAAATACAATGATTAAGGAATTGGGCCTAGTGGATGTGTGGCGCCAGCTCCACCCACAAGAAAAAGATTTTACTTTTTATTCACATGTACATCGCAGCCATTCAAGGATAGACATGTTTTTAATGCCTAGGATGGACCTTTATAGGACTAGACAGTGTAGCATAGAAGCAATCACTATCTCTGATCACGCCCCGGTTTGTCTGACATTAAGACTGAATCCAAACAATCATTTTAAATATTGGTGAGCCAATGTATATGTCTTGAATAATGAAACAACCCGACAAGAACTTCAAAAGAGTCTGACTGAATATATTCAATTCAATGATAATAATGAGGTGTCTCCTTCAATCTTGTGGGAGAGTGCCAAAAGTTATTTGAGAGGTAATATTATAGCAGTTTCATCTAGACTGAAAAAGGAGAGACTCACAGAACAAACAGAACTAGAAAACAAAATTAAGAAATTAGAGAAAGTCTATCAGGTAACTAAAGACACTGGAACTTTGAACTCATTGAAAGAGCAGAGGCAAAAGTTGGATGATTTACTAACGTATAAGGCGGAGGGACAACTACGCTTTGTTAATCAAAAGTACTACCAATACGGCAACCGGGCAAGCCGACTGCTGGCATTTCAGCTGCGTAAAAAGCAATCAAGTAGGGTTGTTCATAAAATTAAATGTCCATACTCCGGAAAAATTGTGTGCCAACCTAAGGAAGTTGCAAAAGCATTTTCCTTGTATTATCAGGAATTGTATAAAGAAGAAAATGTCCCAAATAAATTTGAAAAGATTGAACAATTTCTTAACCCGATTAATCTTAGTAAATTGTCTCAGGAAGAAGCTGAACTAATAACAAATCCAATCACCATTGAAGAAATAAAAAACAGTATTGGAAAACTGAAAAACAACAGGTCCCCCGGAGTGGATGGCCTGCCTGGGGAGTATTACAATTTTTTTTGAAAAAGAGCTAACACCATTGTTATGCAAAGTTTATAATTATGCATTATTTAAAAGTGATCCCCCCCAGTCATGGTCTGAAGCTATTATTAGTGTCATCCATAAAGAAAGTAAGGACCCGACTTTATGCATGTCTTATCGCCCCATAAGCCTGCTTTGTGTTGATTTAAAAATTCTTACAGCCATTATTGCAAATAGAATTCAAAAACATATAAGAAAACTAGTGAAACCTGACCAAACAGGTTTTATTTCCCATAGGCAAGGTTCAGATAATGTTAGAAGGGCCCTCAATCTTCAGATTATGGCACAGGAAAGGGATACCTCTTCAATGTTCTTGAGCCTGGATGCGGAAAAGGAATTTGACCGGGTAGATTGGGATTTCCTGCAACAGACTCTCAGGCATATAGGCTTTAATGAGACTTTTATCTCATGGGTCCAAACACTATATAAAAACCCCAGGTCTCGGGTAAGGGTTAATGGTCACTGCTCTGACTTTTTCTCCCTAGGCCGTGGCACTAGACAGGGTGAAGTGTTATCGCCGTCCTTATTTGCTCTTAGTATTGAACCGTTAGCTGAACTGATCAGATCCAACCCTCTCATACAAGGAATTAGAGATGAAACCAATACACAACATAAGCTGTCACTTTTCGCAGATGATATTCTGCTATTTTTAGAGAATCTGGTCACCTCTATCCCGGCCCTTCTGAATAACCTTAAAGATTATGGTACAGTGTCAGGTTATAAAATAAATACAAATAAATCTGAGGCGTTAATGATTGTTGGCAACTGGCCCACACAGCTAGATTGTCTTGTATCTTTTAGACACTCCAAACAGGGCTTCAGATACTTGGGGGTAATTATTACTCCTAAAACCAATCAGCTACTTGCACTCAATTATGATCGGTTGTTCAAGGAGATTAGGGGGGACATGGACAGATGGAACCTACTCCCACTCACTTTTATGGGGAGGATTGAATGTATAAGGATGAATATTCTTCCACGCCTATTATTCCTATTTCAGCACCTACCCAATTTGATCCCACAGTCTTCATTCAAATTATTAGAACGCATTACATCCAAATTTATCTGGCAGAATAAACGACCAAGGGTCAGACTCAAAATTTTAATGTCTGGAAAGGAAAAAGGGGGCCTCAAGTTGCCTAACTTCAGAATGTACTACTGGGCAGCTCAATTAAAATCAATGGCTGCCTGGATTATTCGTGATTCAGAAATGCAGTGGGTATCTATGGAAGAGTATTCATTACCAGGTATTTCCCTTCGGAGTCTCCCATTTCTCAACCCCAATCACGGAAAAAAGATTAAAATAACTAACCCATGGGTCAAGCATACCGTGAAGATTTGGAGCCAAGTGTTAAAAATGTTAAAAGGGAATTTGACTATGTCTCGAGCGATTCCCATAAATGGAAATGTTGAGTTCCTTCCATCGTTGTCAGACGGGAGTTTTGAAAGGTGGGCGGAGACAGGATTGATTACAGTCAATCAGCTGTTTGAAAAGAATACTCTTAAAAGTTTTGACCAGCTAAGGGCTAAATATGCTTTATCCCCAGGGAACCATTATAGATACTTACAGTTAAGGGACTACATTACAAAACATAAAGACTGGGACAATATTAGAAGAGAACCAATCGGGTTGGAAAACCATTTTATAAAACTGCTTGAAAAGTCAGGTACATTGAAAAACCAAGTGTCTTTGATCTACCAGAAACTGCTGATTGACATGTCTGATAATGCATATCATATAAAACAACAATGGGAATTGGAACTCAATATAATGTTGGATGATGTCACATGGGAGAGTGTCTGTTGTGGCTGCCATAGAGGGGTGGGTAGTCAAATGTGGAAGGAATTTGACTGGAAGGTTAAATTAAGATTTTTTAGAACTCCACTGAAAACCTTTCTATCCAAAAGTAGTGTCAGTGATAAGTGTTGGAGAGGGTGTGGGTTTGTGGGGGACCAAACGCATATTTTTTGGGACTGTGTTTACATACAACTACTGGATGGATGTCAAGAACATTATACAAAACATATTGTCAGTCAACCTCCCAATGGATCCCCTGATCTTTTTGTTGGATATCTTTCCTGATGGTTTCTCCTATGAGCAGCTCTTTCTCCTGCATCTCCTCCTCATGACTGCAAGAAAAATGATGACAATTCACTGGCTCAAACCAGAAACACCCACAGTTGCCCAGTGGCTTTTGAAAACTAGACATGTCTATACGATGGAACGGATAACAGCTCAACTACAACTAAAAGTGCCAACCTTTGAGAAAAAATGGAGACTAATTATAAAATATCTTGAAAGGACATTCAAGCCTTAACATTGTAACATCTGTGCTTAGGTATTGGTATGTATGTATGTATATGTATATGTGTATATATGTTTTTTTCTTTTAAATTAAGTTTTTGAATAACCCCCACCATTATATGCAGCAGATTTGGTCTCAGGTCATGTTGTCGATGTGAATTGCCTTGTTATTTTTGGCAATAAAAGTAAAAAAAAACAAACAAACCTACCTTTGTATACTTACCTTGACTGTAATATTCCTTATTTAGAGGGATCTTGGTCTGAAGGGTGAGAGATACAAGTGGAGTCTGATTTTCTTTTTTGTCTGTGGGAAAATAGATTTCAACAACAAAGATGAGACCATTGTAAATAGTCAAAGGAGCTTGCAAAGAAACCATTGTAAATAACTTTTTGATCATTAACGAATACATTCTAAATAGAGATTATATTATATCAGTGTATATATTTTGTGGGATCTGTTTTATTCACAGTCTCTCCCCTGTGAATGGCATGCTTATTAATTTCACTGTATATAGGAGCACTAACTATTTTAGGAAGGGGGGGAGCATGTGAAGGTTAAATTAGAGAAATATAGATCCTTCTTCCTCTTCAGTTAGAAGGGAATACAAATTTATAAGAATGTCTATTTCCTTAAAAACATAACGCATAACTGATCACCACCTGGTGGTGAGTTGGATCAGGTGGCGGGGGAAGACGCTGGACAGACCTGGTGCACCTAAACGCATAGTGAGGGTGTGCTGGGAACGTCTAGCAGAGGCCCCAGTCCGCGAGATCTTCAACGCACACCTCCGGCAGAGCTTCAACAGCATTCCGAGGGAGACTGGGGACATTGAGTCCGAATGGACCATGTTCAGCGTCTCCATTGCCGAAGCTGCTGCATTGAGCTGCGGCCGCAAGGTGGTTGGTGCCTGCCGTGGTGGTAATCCCCGAACCAAATGGTGGACACCAGAGGTGAAGGGAGCCACTAGGCTGAAGAAGGAGTCCTATCGGGCTTGGTTAGCCTGTGGAACTCCGGAGGCAGCCGACAGGTATCGACAGGCCAAGCGGAATGCGGCTCGGGCAGTGGCTGAAGCAAAAACTCGGGTGTGGGAGGAGTTCGGAGAGGCCATGGAAAAAGACTTTCGGACTGCCTCGAAGAGATTCTGGCAAACCGTCAGACGTCTCAGGAGGGGAAAGCGGTGCTCTACCTGCACTGTGTATAGTGCTGGCGGAGCGCTGCTGACGTCGACTGAGAAAATTGTCAGGCGGTGGAAGGAATACTTCGAGGACCTCCTTAATCCCACTGACACGTCTTCCGAGGAGGAAGCAGAGTCTGGGGATGAGGGGAATGACCCGCCAATTTCCGGGGGCGAGGTCACTGAGGCAGTTAAACAACTCCTTGGTGGCAGAGCCCCTGGTGTTGATGAGGTCCGCCCCGAGTTCCTGAAGGCTCTGGACGTTGTAGGGCTGTCCTGGTTGACACGCCTCTGCAATGTTGCGTGGAGATCAGGGGCAGTACCTGTGGACTGGCAGACCGGGGTGGTGGTCCCCATCTTTAAGAAGGGGGACCGGAGGGTGTGTTCCAACTACAGGGGGATCACACTCCTCAGCCTCCCTGGGAAAGTCTATGCCAGGGTGCTGGAAAGGAGAGTTCGTCCGTTAGTCGAACCTCGGATACAGGAGGAACAATGCGGTTTTCGTCCTGGTCGCGGAACACTGGACCAGCTCTTTATCCTCTCCAGGATACTTGAGGGTGCATGGGAGTTTGCCCAACCAGTCTACATGTGTTTTGTGGACTTGGAGAAGGCATTCGACCGTGTCCCTCGGGGTGTCCTGTGGGAGGTGTTGCGGGAATATGGGGTGTCTGGCCCATTGCTACGGGCCATTCGATCCCTATACAACCGTTGCAAGAGCTTGGTTCGCATTGCCGGCAATAAGTCGGACTCGTTCCTGGTGGGTGATGGGCTCCGCCAGGGCTGCCCTTTGTCTCCGGTTTTGTTCATAATTTTTATGGACAGGATTTCTAGGCGCAGCCAAGTGGCGGAGGGCTTTCGCTTTGATGGCCTCAGAATCTCATCTCTGATTTTTGCAGATGATGTGGTTCTGTTGGCTTCATCGGGTGAGGGCCTCCAGCTCGCACTGGAACGGTTCGCAGCCGAGTGTGAAGCAGCGGGAATGAGAATCAGCACCTCCAAATCTGAGGGCATGGTTCTCAGCCGGAAAAGGGTGGAGTGCCCACTCTGGGTCGGGGATGAGTTCCTGCCCCAAGTGGAGGAGTTCAAGTATCTCGGGGTCTTGTTCGCGAGTGATGGGAGAAGGGAGCCGGAGATCGACAGACGGATTGGGGCTGCAGCTGCAGTAATGCGGACACTGCACCGGTCCGTCGTGGTGAAGAGGGAGCTGAGTGTAAAAGCGAAGCTCTCAATTTACCGGTCGATCTACGTCCCTACCCTCACCTATGGCCACGAGCTGTGGGTAGTGACCGAAAGAACGAGATCGTGGATACAAGCGGCAGAAATGAGCTTCCTCCGAAGGGTGGCTGGCCTCTCCCTTAGAGATAGGGTGAGAAGTTCGGCCATCCGGGAGGGGCTCAGAGTAGAGCAGCTGCTGCTCCCAGCACCCAGGAGGCTGCTCCAGGGGCCTCCTAGGTGAGGTGTTCCAGGCATGTCCCACCGGGAGGAGGCCCCGGGGCAGACCCAGGACACGCTGGAGAGATTATATCTCTCGGCTGGCCTGGGAACGCCTTGGTATTCCCCCGGATAAGCTGGAGGAGGTGGCTGGGGAGAGGGAGGTCTGGGCCTCTTTGCTTAGGCTGCTGCCCCCACGACCCGGCCCCGGACAAAGCGGATGAGGATGGATGGATGGACATAACGCAATAAAAAGCGAATTAAAAGACCCGCTAAGAGGACTAGTGGAGAATAAAGTCTCAAGGTACAGGGGATACAGGAGTATAAATGGGTGGAGAATTAAGGACTTCTGCATGCCAGTGCACCTGAACCACAACTGTGAAATAACAAAAACTCAAATTCCTAATACCTAACCCTAAAGGGCTGATACAAACATACGCCTCTACACACACCTTACAATAATCAACAAAAGACTGAAGAACAACAAAAACTACCACAAATCCACTACAAACTGGACCTGGGAACAATATGCCTATTTGCACACTCAGTCACAAAGTTCTGAACACACACCTAAATTATATTATATTTGCACATTTTGCATTTTGCACATGTCTTTGTCATGTCTCGCCAATAATATCCTGACAATAACTTGAAACTGGTATTCAGTACCTATTGCACATTCTACTTTGTATTGTCTCTGTCCTGTCTTTGTTTATCTTTGTTTATTGTACAGTTAATATTATATAGTTACAATTATAGTATTGTATAGAATTGTATAGTTAGTAATTAATACCTTTTTATCCCTTAATTTTTACTGAAACTTAACATGTAATTTATTTGTAATTCCTAGTTTTATATCTCTTGGAGATATATCCTTTATATATTTATAAATGCACAATGGGGGCCTTAGGCTGAAACAACATTTTGTTACACTGTATATTGTGTATACTACTGTATTGACAATAAAGCTCTTGAATCTTGAATCATGAGAGGTGAAACGTCTTCAAGCAACTTAAAGAAGTCCAGACGCTTTTCTTTCCAAGCTCCTTAGACTGCGATGACCTGGATGACTGAGAACCTTCACAGACATAATTCACAATCAATTACTTTTTACATTTTTCTTTTTATTTCATTTTACATATTTATTGAGAAACATATTTCTCTCTCTTCTCCCGTCATCTGTGCAGGCTTAGAATATGACTACAAAGTCTCATAGGCCAAAAGGTGTTCTGCTTTAACAAGTGAAAGCTCAGTAATAGCCAAAATATTAAGCACATTTTGCCCTCTTCTGTTTGTGTGGCTGACGATGTAGTTCAAATATTTTTACACTAGGTGGAGGTATTGTAATTCAAATTACGGAGACAGACAAACACACACAAACACCCACACACACACTGCAGGCTTACTTGTTGTTCCTAGAGTATTTAAAAGTAGAATGGGAGGCAGAGCCTTCAGTTTTCAGGCCCCTCTTCTGTGGAACCAGCTTCCAGTTTGGATTCAGGAGACAGACACTATCTCTACTTTTAATATTCAAACTTTCCTTTTTGCTAAAGCATATAATTAGGGCTGGATCAGGTGACCCTGAATCCTCCCATAGTTATGCTGCAATAGACGTAGGCTGCTGAAGGATTTCCATGATGCACTGAGTGTTTCTTATTCACTCACTATGTGTTAATAGACCTCACTGCACTCAATCATACTTGGTGTTAATCTCTGGCTCTCTGGTGCATTACTAGATTGGTAAAATTATAGAAAAGCAATAAAAATATAAATGCATGTTCTGTATTTTTATTCTCTCTCTCTCTCACCACTAAGATACAGATATTGCAGATTAATGTGATATGTGACATGAATTGGAGGTTTAATAAATAACTGAAGTAGTCTCACAGAACAATGATAAAATAAGCTCACTCAATAAAAATAATCTCACTCTGGCTCAATTGGAATGGAGTAATTCAAGATACAATTGCTTTGAGTTGTGATGTGGATCCTTTACCACAGGAAGGCAGTAGATATCTTTAAAAAGTGAGGAATGTTCAGACTGAACGTTCAGACCAAAACTCACACTGAACCATATTGGATTTGCATATTTTTATTATTATTGCTTGTAATGTTAATATATTTGCTTATTTTCTGTAATATCACACAGCAAACACTCTTATAAAGAAGAGTAAAATATAACTAACTATATAAATATTTAGAGAAGTAAAATATGATCTGGGATTAAAGACTGGTAACAAATTCATAGATTTCATTACTAGCAATTTTGTATTTTTTAATGTAGAGATGGAATATAAACCTAAGACGCGTAGAAAATGGTCATTGTTTAGAAAAAAAGATGACTATGGGCTTCAAGAGGATGAAAACAAAAGGCAAAAAGTAGGTAGAATATATATAAGGGGTGCAATGGAGGTGTTGGGGGATATATTGTTTTTCTAGCAAATTGATGTGATTCATCTGAACCATGTGACCCCTCAGCATACTCCCTGAGTGACCAATGCCACCGCACACCCAAGGGCAACTGGAATTGCATTGAGCACCTTTTTTCACTCTTTTTTGTTTTGTTTTTTTAAAGGCAATAAGAAACAATGTATGTCCTCCATTTTACCACAAGACTGAGCAAACAAAACAACAGCCTGTAGTTATATGTACCGTAGTCTTTCTTCCCTTAAGAATTTATATTCCTCTAATCACACACACACACACACACACACACACATACCACACACACACACACACGACTTGTTCCAGGTTGTTTTCTTCAGAGTTGTTGCTTTATTGTGCTTGCTGATCCGATTTCCCTTCCTCTCAGGTGTGATTTCTCTTTCCCAGTAAACCCATGCTTCACAGCTAAGAGAAAAAAAAATAACACACCAACATATATAACAACAGAAATATAGCATCATAACAGTTACACGTGAAGTTCAGGTATAATGCATCATCACAATCTATTTGGGACACATGAAATGCATGAGTCATTTTATTGAGCAGAAATTGGTGGGCACCAAAACTAAAGTAGAGAAGTGGTTTTGTGTTTTGGCTATCAATGGCCAAGCTGTTATATGAATTAAATGTTTCTGGGTGCTGGAAATTCTCTGCTTAGAATCTGGTGATCAAACAACGATTAAATTAACAAAAAACATAAACCAACATTTCTTGTGGTTCTGTGCTGGAGCTCCACAAAAGTTGTGCTTAAGGAGCTTTCATATCGTGTTTTTATTTCAGAACATGAAATTAATGATGTTTTAGTTCATCTTTAAACATAACAATAAATGTCTGTCTCTGACTATTCCTTTTATGGTTTTGGGTTTTCAGCAACAGACATTTTAGAAATAATTGATAGGAGGAATAATACATTGAGTTGGGGTTTCACCAATATAAAACCAATATATAATACAAGCAGTTAAAACATAAATCTTTTTTTTTTTTTGGTGTGTTGTATCTTGTTTAGACTTTTATCTGACCTTTGTTAAAATGTTTTTTCTACATAAACAAATGGATTTATAGAAACATTACGAAAAGTACTCATCGCTTCAGTTTATCAATTTAAGACACTGTATTAGCACTGTGATGTCTATAATGACCTTCAACTGTAAATGTTTTTTATATGACAATTTAACAGGATGTTTTACTGACATTAACTTTCTATTTAACCCATAACTCTTGAACAAAACAATTGTAATATTTCACATGGAGAATCAGTGAAACGGTCACTCTGGCACAGCCCCCCCCGGCTTCTGCTCCATGGCTGCTGAGTGACCCCTCATCTGGGGCTCTCCTCGGCTCTTTCCGGGATAGTGGCACGGCTGCCCCTCCGTTGGTCTTCCTTGGTCTCCTTTGCTGTTGGGGCCTCTGGATGTCTGGAGCCTGGATCTCCTCCATACCTGCTTCATGCCCTGGAGGACAGGGCAGTGGCTCCCCACACCCTCTAGCAGATCATTACATGAAGGTACCTTTTAAATACAACCGCACTCATGCTCACAGGTGTACACACGGGTGCTCACACACACAAACTACACCCCTTTTGGCTCCTACCTCAAAGCACACTGTGCGCTGTCGATCTTACGTGCTGCAAACTAATATTCAATATTTAGTATTTACTGTTATATTCACATAGATCATCGTGATGATGTTGTTTATTATATTGCTCTCGTTTTTTGCTTGTTTTCTCTTTTTTCTTTCTCAACAGGTGATCCAGGTGATTGATATATGCATTTTTTGTCTGTCTGTTTTGTTGGTTTTTGTTTTTTGCCCTTTATCACCGTCCCTCTTCCCCGCTGTTTTTCTTTCCCTCTTTCTCTCTCCCTTTTCTTTCCCCCAGTCATATCTGTCCCGTGTGTAGCAAGTGAATTGAAAATAAAATAAACAATAAAAGCAAAGGTGAGTCAAATAGACCAATACGGCAAGGCCGGAATGGTCCATTTGGTAAAGTAAATCCGTTGGGCAAAAAAAAAAGAAAAGAAAAAGAGAATCAGTGAAACAGAAAGACATACATGGGATGAGAATCATTTCTGACTTAAATCTTAAGTTTTCAAATAAAACAAAAAGTCTGTGGCAGGAGTAAGTAAACATTAGAGAGATTATAGGGTGTGTATTCACTCAGCCAGAGAAATTAATTAGTTATTGATTAAGAGACTGGATGAATAAAATGAATAGATTTAATAAAAGAGTGAATAGAGCAAAGCTGCCATTAGGTGGACTAGTACTTCACATTTACAAACATCATGGCTGGCATATTCCATGTTTCCATGTTCATTACTAACGCGCTCAGAGCTTAAGAGTTCATTTTTATTTTTTTATTATTCATTTTTAAATAAATGCTTTAAATAGCAACCTGTGGAAAGTTGCTAAATGAAGATCACATGCTGATAATGTAATGTATAATTCAGGGGATAAAATTAAACGCCTGAAAAAAAAGATCCAGCAGCTCCACAATAAAATTAAATCATAACAGAAGACTCTTACTATTTTTCTTCCTTATAATATTTAGATTTAACATTAGATGAATGATAATAAAAACTTTAGTTTTGCTTTTAATTAATGGCTCTGATGATGGAAACTTGTGCACTCAATGAAACTCCCTTTGAAAAACGACTACATATCATTAAGCCTTAGTTGGATTTAGATGGTCTGCTAATAAACAATTATTTATATCACATTATTACCTAATGCATCAATTTAACAACATGCAGTAAGTGATATTTATACACCATACTTAGCACCTTTATTACTTTTACTTAAGCTATTCTACATTTGGCGTAAAATCCTTTTTTTTTTTTTTTAAATAGATGGAGCTTTATGAGAGAATATCAAATTAAAAATGTGAACTGTGTTTTTGTTTTCTTGATTTATGGACCCTATAAAGTAATATTTATTAGGGTGGTGCAAATAATTAAATGGTTGTGTTTTAAGTGCAATATTCACCTAATGTAAAAACCTAACAGGGGGAAATATTACCTCATAAAGAAGGAGTTATCTCAAAAGTCAAGGTGTCAAAATATTTGCATTGATAAATCTGTGCTCATCACCTGATAGTAAACAGCTGAACTGCCTGAACAGTAGCCTTTTGTAGCAGCAGGACTGAGATGAATGTTGGTGAGAGTTACTGCTGTTCTTTTCACTGCTTTTAATTGCTTTTTTACCCTCCAGCTTGAGAAGTTTAGGGCAGAGTGGAGGAAAAGTTTCCAGACTTGATGACCACACAAAGACCCACTGAATTAAATGAAAATTCAGTGGCACAAAAATACACAGGTTCAATTTTCTCATTCTGCTGGAAATAACACAATTATACAGTGCCTGTCGAAACTGAGGCATGTACACAGATCCATATGTGAATATGTATGCATGACAACACAAAACCACACACACGTAGTGTGTGAAGTACAAAGACAGGCAAACATTCAGTGAATTGGGTCAAAGACTGTAGAGTCAGACTGATTCCTTAACATATTCATAGTAATCTTAAAATTCCTGGTTGTTGGGTAATAAGACACTTTATCATCACAGACTGTGACAGGGGACATTAGTCTTGACCTGCCATGGGGGACAAAAAAGGATGCAGTTTGATCACCATAACAACCAGCTTATTGATCACAGCTGTGTACAGCCCGGTCCTCCATCCATCGATGATGCGGTTTGTGCAGAGAGGAGGGAAGAAAAGAGAAAATGGAGAGAGAGAAGAGTCACAATAAAAAGATAGCTGACTTTATTGTTTTCTCTTCAGTCAGAGCCCCAGAAGAAGAGAAATGTTTACGTTCTACAAATTCAGACAAACTCTTTACTGTACCTGAGAAAACTGATATCTACTACGTCTTTAGTGAACTCAGATCACCCAAAGTTATTGTTATATGTTTATAATAGGATATAGTAATTATTCACCATAAATGTGATAAAACATTGTGTACGCTCATATCCTTTGTCTGAATCAGTTCAATCTACACACAAAATTCAGCTTGAAGTGAATAAACCCTAGATGCTTATTTACACCAGTAGGCGTTTACTGAAAACATTGGGAGGGGAACAAAAGGTTACACCCTGAGGACAAAATCTACAGTGTTATTGTATGTGTTCTCTTATCACATGACAGTTGACATTTTCAGGTAATGTTCTCTGTTCCTGTTAGACCAGAAGACAAAAGGATCAGAGCTAGAACAGAAGAACTTGATGCAATGTTTTTACAACACATACCACATAAGAAGCTAAATGACATAACCTATCGTTTTGTGTGTGTGTGTGTGTGTGTGTGTGTGTGTGTGTGTGTGTGTGTGTGTGTGCGCGCGCGCACATTTGCATGCATTCACAGCACACACTGTACTCAACGTACACACCAGCCACAGAAGCTGAGCTGTAGCCTAATAGGATAATGAATTCAGTGTGTGGAGGCAGTGCGAGAACTGTGTGCGTGTGCATGTGCAGGGCAGCAGTGGGGGTTAATACAACATGATAAATATTTGATTTCTACTGGGGCCAGTCTCCACCTACAGAATGGGAAATGGCTGTAATGCGATTCAGAACAGATTGTCCTTTGGGAGGGCCTTTGCGTGTTTGGCTTATTTGGTGTGTGCGTTTGTTTGTTTGTGTGTGTGTGTGTGTGTGTGTGTGTGTGTGTGTGTGTGTGTGTGTGTGTGTGTGTGTGTGTGTGTATTTGTGAGTGTATGGGCCCTGCATGTGTATGGCCAGGGGAAATAAAGGAACAAATCGGCTTACAAATCACCAAACCACCATGGCACTGCAGCGAGGAATGGCCCCTGTCTGACTACCACCACCAGCAATGACCCTGAACACAACAATCAAGTTTATGTGGGCTGTGACATTATGTGCAGGTTCAGGAGGAAAGAGCACCATGCAGCCGACAAGAATGTGACGGCTGTGCTAAATGTCTTCTGACACCTGAAGTCAAAACAACGGCCAACCAAACACGGTAAAATTATAGATTACCTTGAGTCATAAAACCTGTGGGAATGGTATACACTATCTGAGGAAGGGGCTTAGCTTATATTATTTATTGGAAATACATCTTTACTCATAGAACAACAAATTCCTTTCAAAAATTGCTTAATTTGCTACGAAAAGTGTCAGATTGAGACACTGTTAAAATTGACAGATTTTTGTCATTTTTCAAGTCCATCATCATTGATTTTTCTATATCGCAACCAGATGACTTTATTAATCCCTAAGGAAATTATGTTGCTCCGAGACAGTAAGATAAACAGACTACACAATTTCAATAATACAATATGTTACAGATTTAGAAATTTAAGAAATAGCACTAATATATACAAATCGCTTAATTAAAGGTGATTATAAATATCAAGAATATTACAGAGGCGGAATACATATGATTGATATAACAAACTCAGTATACATTATATTACCTCGCAATGGAAAACATGTCTTCTTTTGTAAGTACATACATTTGTTAACAGTTTCTTTGTTATATTTTGGAAACTATAGTAAGGTAATTGGCATGATGTTTGGCATGAAATACGTAGGTTTTGATTGAGGAAATATTAGTAAAGTACATGCAAATGTGGTAAAAAAAATAATCAAAGACGAATCTCTGTCCTTTCTGCATTAGATATATCATCTCTGGAACACCTATTGTAGAGGGTTTGATTTTTCAAATTTCAAAAAAATCAAAAGAGAGAGTAAATGTATGAATTGTGTTGAGTTCAAAAGCATATTTAAAATATTTTGCTGTTAACTGTCATCATTTTCATGATACACAATGTTCTACTGGACTACAAAAAGCACACTGCCTCTTGGAAGCTCAAATAGATCTTTACTCTTCAAAGAACCCAAAAGACACACTCTTGCCAGAAAACACACACACACACACACACACACACACACACACACACACACAGAAAGAAAGAAAAGAAAAACTCAAATTCAATCCTGCAGGGAGCGACCCATCTGATATATTTATAGACAAGTGTGCTACACAATCAAGAAGCAGTTTGTCCTCAAGTGGGGGAAATATGGTTTTGGTGATACTGGGTGACACAGCAGTGAGGGTAATGATTGATTATAGCCAGACAGAACTCTTGTTGCTAATTTAATCATTGCTGAAAAATGACAAGAACAGTTCTGCCACAAACACACAAACCAAGGCACATCCCCACTCCCTCTTCTTCTCTTTTCCTGTGGTGAAATTGTCAGAACAAATTAACGCAATTAACATGGCCTTGGGCAGCGAGTGAGGGGTTTAAAGTTTTCACTGCGCAATTCTGTTATCTTGAGATGAAAAACTGAACAAACACAATCATATTTCTTCAGCTTGGACTATTTTTTCCATCTTTCAGAGGAGCTATCATCTCTGGTGTGTGTGCTGTCATCACGTCTTTTCTCGTTTGGGATGAGACAGAGACGTTGGCGTCAGCCTCAGTGAAAACACTCTTAATGTGTCCTAATGAGTCAGGCATACTGACGTACACGCTGGCCACTTAGATTCATGTCTAGACACACCACACACACACAGGACAGGGACACACATACACACTTATGAATATACACCAGTGTAAATACTACATGATTGATAATGTTCAAATAAAGAAGGTGCAATATCTTATTTATGTTGCTAAGATTTAGAATGTTTGACCAATATATCTAACATCTGAAAGGAAATACTGAAAGAATTTACTTTTACATTTCTACAGGCCTGCCATTTGTATGGTCTGTGTGCACCTGAACCTTCACCAAAATGCTTCTACAGTGCAACATTCCTGCAGAGGACTGTTCTCTTAAATGTCCTTGTAAATGTCAGTATTTCATATACACCAGGTGACATACAGTTAATATTTCCCAATTTAGATTATGTGATGTATGGCATGTATATGGCTGAAATGGGCGACGATAAGTGCAGAAGCTTTGAACTGGAAAAGATTTTATCACAGCTGTTACCTCCCGCTCTCACTGATGTTGGCACTGACCCCAGACATGCAGGGCTGACCCTATTAGTGTTGTTTATGACCTCTTTAAGACTAGCAAACAGAGTAGTAAATACTCCATTATGCTTCAGAAAAAAAGAAAATACAAAACCTATGCACCTCTGCACTCACCCCGCACCAGTACTTCAATGCTAACTAAATAGTTCTGTGTGCAGCCTGTTTGTAATGACTGAGCTATTTCTACAACCCCATCAAAGACGAGTCCCCATCAGACCCGTTTGTCTGTAAATCTGTGATTTAGTATAAGCAATAAAGGCTTGAGAAGGAATGTGTAGCTGTTTTTTTTCCCCCACTGGTCATCATACAGAAATGTGAAATATATATTTGATTTTTCAAGGCACAATGAAAGCTAGGGGTGGACCCATAGGTGTGCAGGTCAGAGGCTGAGGCTTTTATGATGTTAGCTAGATGAAAATCTTTGAATGAATGGTCTAATAAGGCTGTATGATTATATGTCACAAATTCAAAAGCTGAAGATTTAAGAGGGCCTTACTTGGAAAGAAACAATGATCTGTGGGATCTGATAAACTGTTCTAATCTTGTCTGAGTACAAAACATGTTTTTTTATTTTTTATTTTAATGAAACAGTGGAAAACCCCAAGAGCTTTAGTTATATTTACAACATATGTATTTGTAAATATGTTAACTCACGACCTGAATTATCTTAAATATCTTATGTTTCCCCTAAATGAAAAATGGTCTCCTCCTTTTTACCAAGGCTAGGTCAATGATTTTGGCTTCGTAAAATATTCCAGCCTCTTCTTGATATTTGTGGATCAAATTTAAGTTCAAGGAGGATGGAAATGAAGCCTTTAGCTAGAAAGGTGAAGAAGAATTATTGCTATGTCATCCCAATGGAGCACTTTGCTCTAAGAGGTAAGAGTCACTGAAATGGTCTGATTTTTATTTGCCTTAAAATAGTTGAGGCATCAGGTGTAAACACTGGAGTTAAATAATTTAGGTGCAATGGGAGCAGAACTGAAGAAACACTGTTTAGGCTGATTTATGTGAATTATTTTTTGCTAATATGTTTTAAGCTGTGAACTTAAAAATGTGACTAAAGTCTGTGAAATAATGTTTAGAGTATCACAGTGGGTATGATGGTAACCTTACACAACAGGTTCTGAAAAAACAATATAAAAGCCAATTCCTATATTTTTTTTCCTCTTCTGATCCTTAAGAATGTGTCAGGGTCCTGGGACTGGGCGACCCAGGACCCCTGGGCAGTCATGGATCTGTTATGTTATTATGTATTTTTGGTGTTGCTCCCCCTTCTTCTCTATGCTTGTACATATGTGTGTGTGGGTGGCTGTGTGTGTCTGAGCACTTGTTTATAGGCGCCGTCAGGCCTGGTGGGTGTGGCCCTGCTAGGGGACTGGCCACACCCGAAGCCACACACCTGCTGCTGATCAGGCCTCGTGGGGGAGCTACTTAAGAGAGTCTTGGAGCTCCCACCGGCGCGGGATTATTGCTTGAGACTCCACGTTAGTCACCCAGTTTAGGTTTTTTCGTTAAGTGCATGCCTGCCATTGTTTAGTGTCCTGACAGCTGCCGCTATTGTTTCCCGCAGGAGGAGCGTAGAAGGCCTGAAGAGCAGCGAGCACTGGGAGTGCAGACACGGGAGCAGAGAGCACTAGGAGGACACGACACAGGAGTCTGGGGAAAACACGGGGATTTATTGTTGTTTTGTACCACACACTGTAAATAAACGCACTGTTCGCACACAGAGCATCGCGCCTGGGTCCTCCTTCCCTACACCCCCCACGGTTTGCCATGCCAAACCGTGACAGAATGGAAAATATGATAAATAAGCAGTTGAACCACCCAAATTTCAATTTCACTTACATAGCAGGTTCTGGGTTTGAATCTCCAATCTGGGTGTAAGGAGTCCATATTTTCTTCCCTGTGATTATGTGGGCTCTCCAGTTTCTCTGGCTTCCTACCACAGTCCATAATGGATGTTAGAGGGGAATGCCATTATCAATGAACAATTAACATATTAATCAATTTAAAAGATAGAATCAAGGGTGAGAAATATTGACTCTTATTTTTTCAGGCACCCCCCCAGTGGTCAAAACATATTTTAAGTGCACAGTTGATCGACTTCGTTTCCTTAGGTCGAGGTAACTAAATTACAAAGAATTTTTGTGTCATTATAATTGTTGGAAAAAAGTTTGTGTCTTACACCTACAGTAGGTCCTCAGTTATTCTGACCCCCAATGTCATATATACTCTTAACAGAATGCTTAAAAAAATTGGCTGACTTGTTTCCATAAATAAGATTTTTAACTGCTTCCTCCACTGGGAATTATAAGTCTGCAGCCATCTTTGCTGCTGGGGAATTATCCCATAGTTTTCAGCTAAGGATTCTTTGAGCATTGTCTCATTCTGTCTTTGATAATACCAATTTTTCAGTGAAGATCTACAGTGGAAGTTTTTCTTTTTATGTAAATCACATCATCTTGGCAATTACTGGTTAATTTCTTATACACAGATATCAGGTTAAAAGAATCCACCTCTCCACAGAAAATGCTGAACCCCCCCCCCCCCCCCCCCTTTTAAAGCTATCTCCTGTCATGTCTGCGGCGTGTGGAGTGGTGAGAGAAGGACCCAAGTGCAGGCACTGCCATTACCGCAAGTGAGCTTTATTAACAGTATCTGTGTTTGGGTTGGGGGGGGTGCGTACAAACAAAAGTAGAACGTGGCAAACAAAGGAACCAGAAACCTGAGAGGAGATGTTCCTTTTTGCTAAAGCATATAGTTAGGGCTAAATCAGGTGACCCTGAATCCTCCCTTAGTTATGCTGCAATAGATGTAGGCTGCTGGGGGACTTCCATGATGCATTGAGTTTTTCCTTTTCAGTCACCTTTTTCACTCACTATGTGTTAATAGACCTTGCTGCATTGAAGTATGTGTTATTAATCTCTGTCTCTCTTCCACAGCATGTCTTCTATCCTGTCTTCCTTCTCTCACACAGACCGGTTGCAGCAGATGGCTGCTCCTGCCTGAGCCGGAGGTTTCTTCCTGTTAAAAGGGAGTTTTTCCTTCCAACTGTGGCCAAAGTGCTTTCTCAAAGGGGGTCATTTGACTTTGCGTTTTCTCTGTATGTATTATTGTAGGGTCTACCTTACAATATAAAGCGCCTTGAGGTGACTATCGTGATTTGGCACTGTATAAATAAAAGTGAACTGAATTGAAAATCACACAAATTAAAATAAAACAAAGTACTTTTTCTACCATTTATTTATTTTACATGGATATGTTTGGTAATTACCATGCTGTATAATTAGTAGTTTTTGTTGCAAAATTGGTGGATATAAATGGAATTCTATCTTACAATATTAATCACCTTTAGGCGACTGTTGTTGTGATTTGATAACCCTAACCCTAATAAAATTGAATTGGATTGAATTGAATAGATGTGTAACAAGGGACATGAAGTCCTGAGACAAGGAACATGGATAAATGACATGGATGGGCCTGATCTCTGATAACAACGAGACGGCCTACCTGAAGGAGATTCGGAATCTGGAGAACTGGTGCCAGAGGAACAACCTCCTTCTAAACGTCAGTAAGACAAAGGAGCTGATAGTGGACTTCAGCACTAAGCAGGAGAGGAACTACCAGACCCCCGTCATCAACGAGTGCCCAGTGGAGAGAGTGGACAGCTTCAAATACCTCGGAGTTCACATCACGCAGGACCTGTCATGGTCCTGTCACATCAACACCGTGGTGAAAAAGGCCCGACAGCGTCTCTACCACCTCAGACGCTTGAGAGACTTCCAACTGCCCTCCAAGGTGCTCAGGAACTTTTACTCGTGCACCATAGAGAGCATCCTGGCGGGAAACATCTTAACCTGGTTCAGGAACAGCACCATGCAGGACAGACGAGCTCTACAGAGGGTTGTGCGGTCAGCTGAGCGCACCATCCGCTCCGAGCTCCCTGACCTGCACTCAATCTACAGCAGGCGGTGCTGGACCAAGGCCAGGAAGATCGTGAAGGACCTCAGCCATCCCAACAACAGACTGTTCTCTCTGCTGAGGTCAGGAAAGCGATTCCGCTCCCTGAAGACCAACACAGAGAGACTGAGGAGGAGCTTCTTCCCGCAGGCGATACGGTCTCTCAATCACACCACCACACAGTACTGACCCACACATATAGTTCTTACACACACACTGGACTTTCTGGACTTTGGTTTTGCACAACACTGGTCACTATATTCTTCATTTCCGGTTAATACTTGTACAGCTGCTGTTATTGTGTATATATTTATTTATATTTAGATTTCTTCATACATTCTTATATAGTTCTATATTGTGTATTGTGTATTTTGTTGTACAGTTATTTTATTTTCAACTTTAATTTATATATTTATCTTTATCTTATTCTTCCCAGTTAAATTTACCCTTCATTCTAATTTGTGTTGTACAGTTATTTCATTTTTAACCTTAATTTATATTTTATTCCTTCCTAGTTAAATTTACCCTTTTTAATTTTTCATATTTATTTCCTATCTTATTCATAGCCTTTTCCTTTTTTGTTTTCTTTAGGTCACGAGCAGTTGTCCAAGCATTTCACTACATATCGTACTGTGTATGACTGTGTACGTGACAAATAAAATTTGAATTTGAATTTGAATTTGAAGACAAACCAGCAACAAACAGGAAGACACAGGGCTTAAATACACAGAGGGATAATGAGGGAACGAGACACAGGAGGAGAGCACAGCTGGGCATAATCAAACATGATGAGACCAAGGGGAAGCAAAACTGAAAACGTTAACAAAGAGCATGGGACTATCAAAGTAAACCAGGAAACATAAGGCAGGCACAGAGACATGGACTTTACACTGAAACAAGGAGACATGACTGATGGCGGAGACAGAGGGAACATGGATCACCAGAAGAGCACAGAAAAAAGAGACTAGAAATTCTAAATAATAATGAAAGCAAAGACTATTAATAATTCAAAACACAAAGCACTGGGTCACCAACCCAGGACCATGACAACCTCTTAGGACAAACTTTACATTTTTACTGCAGTTCCACTGCTGGGAAGTCTCTAAGGCTACCTCGGTGATCAGTATTTATACCAAGTCTAAAATGCATGAGTAGAAGGTAGTTGGACGTGTTGAAAGTTTTTTCTCCTTTCAGTCTGAATGGTTGTTTCACTTTACCCTACGTACCTACCTACTTAAATAAGTACTATAATGCGATTTCATAAGGTTACACAGACTGATGTGTGAATGGCAGTAAAGTTGTCTGGGAAAGGATCTCATGACTGCTGTACAGATGACTGCTTGGAAGAGCTGATGGGGTAACAACATCATAAATGTGTCCTGGTATGTCATGATCACCTCCAAGAAGACAGCCCCGCTAGAGGTCGAATACCTGAGACTCCCTATCAACTTTTAGAATTGAAGAAGTGTCTCAGATCAGAACGGAAGTGTCTTCAAGGACCTAAAGTAAGTACAGTTGCTTTCGACTTGGGCAGTTTAGATTACAGTGACCAACACGGACACGCTGATATTCCATTAACTTCCCACAACTTTCATGCTGTGTGATGTAATGATCACTTCAGGGGTTCCTAGCATAGCTTCTTTTTTGTATTTAAAAGAAAACTAATAATTTGGATGTGTGTGTGTCTGAATCTACTCCCTTTTCTGTGCTTCTCTCTGTTTTATCTGTGTATACATTTGCATACACAGTCTACTGTTCACTTGAATTATGTTCATAAAAATGTATAACATTTACAACCTTGTGATTCAGAGAGCAAAAAACAAAACATACTGGTTAATAAATTAATTTGATGTCGTCAAAGCTAAGTTACAGTTATATCAAAGTACAATTTTTCTTTGAAAGGTCTATAACAGGAATAGCAAACTCATTTTACATCATGGGGCACATGCAGCACACTTTAATCTTAAGTGGTCCAGACTACAAAAGTTTGAAACTACATGATAAATATGTAAAATTGGACAAAAAACTAGTTCAAACTATAAAGTTTTAATGAATTTACAGAAAATATCACTATAGCAGAAAGACAGGAAGTTTTCTATCGTTTAATTATTCATCTTTTACTTTGGTAATTACTTTGATGTAGCATGAATGCCAATGGGGCAGTGGTCTTTATTAATAAGAAAAGCTAGCCATAAAACTTCTAATCATCCAAAAGACAGTTAAAAGTTCAAAATCTATATGCACTCTTTCACATGTTACAAATCCACCCAGTGGATATGGCTGTGGTTGTTGAATAACGTTTCCTCTGTCCTCTATTTAAAGTTGATCTTTTTTTTCTTCTAAGGTTCTTTACACTTCCTCACTTTCATTTATTGCTTCATTTTCTTGTTAATTTTCATTTGTTAACTTATTTGGCTTCCTTCCATCATTACCTGTTGTTGTGACTAAGTTTCTTCCTTCTTTCCTCCAATCTGCAGCCTTCTTTTTTTCTTAAATTCTTTCTTTTTCCTGATTTTCATTTTTTATGCTTCCGGTTGCCTCCGGTTCTGGTCGTCGTTTTCTTCTATTTGTATGTTTTGATCAGTTTTTATTTTCCCAGTTTCCATTCTTTATTCTTTTGTTCACTCTTTTACCATGCCCTTCTCTATTCCCTGCCTCTTACACACACACACCTACACACACAGCTTTAATGATCGGTGAATTATTATTTTTTTGGACAGTTTTTCTTTATGCCGTTTCGCCTCCAATAGATGGTGCTGTTAACCATGACTAAAACTCCTCTAGAATGTAATCTTCTCTGACATCTCTTTTATCCTTTTTGTCTGCTGTGCCTCTGATTGCTGATTGAATTTTCTCAGAATTACAAGTAAACTATTGTATACTGATAACTGATAATGTTTCACTCATAAAACTCTAACATTTTGACATAATGGAGATTCAAAGAGAACAAAATGCTTCATTATATGTTTTTATGCTTTGATGTGATGATAACCAAACTCAATACAGTATGAAATCTCTAATTTTGTAATTAGTGAATAATTTCAAGTTTAGGATTACAAGCTATGTTTTCTGAGTGTTTCCACAGCAACAGACCACTCATCATCTTTCTTTATTGCAAAAAAAAGAAAACAAAAGCTATCTGCAAGCCCTCTTTGGAAATGAAATAATCTGTGGTAATTTGGTAATAAAGGGCCTTTACTTTGGCAAAGATAAGCCAAAATTAAAAAAAACAAAACTATTGCTGTTTTCCACACCACATCCAAACACTGTATGTTAAATAAAATATGTAAGAATTTAGTGTTCCTTCATAGGGTAAGACAGTTATCATCTACAAAAAAAAAAAAGAATCTAATAAATAATTTAAATACAATTCTCAAAAAAAAAACAACAACATTCCAAATATTTTTTTCAATAAGTGAAAATGATAATTTTGGGATTCTAGTGGGTCATGCACTAAGAAAAAAAAGCACAAAACAACAACAAATGATATGTATTTAGTTGTGTGTAAAAAGACTCTCCCCAGATTAGTACACTTAAATAATAGGAAAATGATTGATTCAATAGTTTATAATTTTACAGTTGCTTAATTAACAATGAGTTACAGATGGAGAACATGTCAAAGGCTCAGAACAATGGAAACGTATTAAAAACCCTGTAAATTGTATAAATTTGGGATCTTTACTTTGAAATATAAAGCCCCTTGAGGCGACTTGTAATTTGGCACTATATAAAATTAAACTGAATTCAACTGAATTGAATTGAAAAATCAGAATTTCAAAAATCTCTGGCTATAACCTTTTCAAGTTTTGGTAAATAACGCAGATAATGGGATCAAAAGAGTCAAGGTTTTCAAATTCAAATTCAAATTTTATTTGTCACACACACACACACAACCATACACAGTATGCCATGGGGGTGAAATGCTTGTAGCTGTACAATGCCCGACCATCAAATGACAGAAGAAAAGTTTTACAATATTTACAATTTACAGTTTACTACAAAATTTACAAATTAACTTAGGAATTCACAGTAAAGAATGTGCAAATAGCAGAAGAGATTATAAAGATTATAAAGATTATAAATTATAGGAATTATAGGATTATAGGAAACCAAACCTCAACCACAGTCATTTTTATGCAGTGCCTGGAGCCCAGGAACCATTTTACCTGCAGCTTAGTGAGTGGATAAGGGGTTTGTGCATATTCACACATGCAGATAAGAGCAACCATCCAGCTCCCTTTAATTGAGAATGATGGAGAGTAAAGGAGCAATACGGGAGTATGAGGAACGATAACCCATGGCTTGCCTTGATGCATTAACTGAAGGAATGAGAGGGAGGGATGGATGGACAGAGGTGGTAGTGCTGGGCGGGTGGTGCTGGCATACCATGGAAATGCCAGCAGTGCCAATAAATCATTTGCCAGCCAATGACTGACTCTGCTAATGTAGAGCAGGAAAATTGAAAAAAATCAATCACACCAAAACGTTTTCACCTCACCTCTCTGAGCTCTGAGGTACTCCAGTGGATACAAGTTTATAAACATCTGTAAGCTGGACAGACCACGACCCAGAGACACATAATGTTTCAACAGCAATTCATTTCTTAAGCACTGGAGGGAGTTACAGGAGCCTGTTGTGAGACATCCTGAAGATTTATAAGTTTGAGATAATGTCAGAATTAATGTCAGTGAGACTTTTCTTATCTCCCAGGAAGAAGTTAATCAATTTAATCATTGGTTATTCACACAGATCATTGCAATGTCATTTTTACATTTTGGAATTGAATAGAATAGAATAATCCTTTAATTGTCCCTCAAGGGGAAATTTGGGTGTAACAGCTTCAAGAAAGACACATATACAAACAAACAGTACACAAGACACAGAACAGAAACATACACAATTTTTAAATATTTACATCAAGGACAATGGTTACCAAAAGCAGAGTATTGTACCGTTATTAAATTAAATAAAATCAAATAGAGATAAGAGGCAAACCCTGGTTATAGTGTGAACCTGTTGATGAAATAGTGCAAGTTACAGCACTGATGTAAACATCTATGTTTGTTGGGAGCAATTTTGATTGTACATTGGTCATCATAGGAATTAATAAGGAAACAGTTTTAGCCAGTCTGGAGAAAAGAGGGAGTTTCCCTTTTGTTTAAAGATGAATTTCCAGAAAGTAAAGACATAGAAATGAATGAAGTTAAAGAAGCAGAAAACCATCTGCTGATTTTTAACTAATCACTAACACAAACAGGTCTGCAACCAACAGAACCTAAACTCCCAACAACAATACATTTCAATGATCTTCACCACATTTACAATAAATATTTTAGGAAATAAAGCATCAGTGTTCTGCTGACCGACTGTTTGAATGCGTTTTGGGTTGTTGTGATGATTGGTAATATATGATGATTGATGACTGATCAAATATTGAAAACAACCAAACAAACAAATTGGTTAGGTTACGAGGTCAGGTTAGATCACCATCTTATCACAGGGCTAATACAGAGAGACAGATAAGAATTAATCCCTAGGTCCAATCTAGACTCTGAGACTTAATTGAATTTTATTTATACAGTGCCAAATCACAGCAGTCGCCTTACGGCACTTTATATTGTAAGGTAGACCATACAATAAAATACATACAAACAGAAAAACACAACAATCATATAACCCTCCACGAGAAAGCACTTTGGCGACAGTGGGAAAGAAAAACTCCCTTTTTTTTTAACAGGAACAAACATGTGAGTGAAGTTGGCCCCCCCACCTTCTTCAAATCCAACAAAAGTGGTATCAAAGTTTGTGCTGCCTCGGTTTTAAAGATATTAATGAAAATAAAAAGGTCAAAAAGTCAACCAGCCCCCCCCACATTACCCAAATCAAACAAATTTGATGTCAAACGTTCATGCTACGTTTGTACTGGTTTGTGCTGCAAAAATTTCCGTTTGTGCTGCTATTATTTTAAAGATATTAATAAAAAATTCTAGAAGTCATCACAGGTCAACCAGCCCCCCCACATGAATGGAATCAAACAAAACTGCTATCATTCAGCTGTGCTACATTTGTGCTGGATTGTGCTACTACAATTGTCATTTGTGCTGCTTCTGTTTTAAAGATATTAATGAAAATGTAAAGGCCAAAAGGTCAACCAGCCCCCCCTCCCACATTACCCAAATCAAAGAAAAATTATGTCAAACATTTGTGCTATGTTTGTGCTGGTTTGTGCTGCTATCATTTCAAAAATATTAACAAAATAATGTCCTGATGCGTGCTCAATCATCCAGGTAAGTAAATTCCAAAAGGTTGATTTTGTTCATCCTGACATTTTCAGTGGGAGAACCTTTGTCACTCATCCAAGTGACTTCTTCAGTCTCAGCTGACTGCAGGTTTACCCAACCTTATAAACAGTACATTTGCACAGCGAAGGAAACTAGCACCACTGAATGAACAATGGGCTGGGGGGGTTAGTTCCATGATTGTTAGTATGGAAATAGAACTTTCTACAGAGGCACCATTGAGAGTATCTTCACCAACTGCATCACTGTGTGGTATGACTCCTGCACTGCGTCCTCCAGGAAAAAAATGACAACGAGCAGTGAGGGCAGCCTAGAGGATTGTGGGGACCTCTCTTGCCTCCCTCCCCAGGAGATCTACTGCGCCTGCCTCATCCGGAAGGTCCTCTCCATTACAGGTGACTCCACTCATCCCTTTAACAGCTTCTTCAGTTTGCTGCCATCAGGAAGGATACTGAAGAGCCTCCAGGCCAGAACCAGACTGAGAGACAGCTTCGTCAGTCGGGCTGTCAGGATGCTGACCATCTCTGAATCGAGAAGGGGGGCCCAAGGGTATATCTTTCACCATCTTTCAATGCTGTGATTGCAGCCATTCCCCAACTCTCTGTGAATGGTACTCATGGCCATTCGAGAATCTGTGTCTTTGATTAGTAGTCGCTGATCAATGGTCATAAGAATTTCCATACTAACAATCATGGAACTAACCCCCCCAGCCCATTGTTCATTCAGTGGTGCTAGTTTCCTTCGCTGTGCAAATGTACTGTTTATAAGGTTGGGTAAACCTGCAGTCAGCTGAGACTGAAGAAGTCACTTGGATGAGTGACAAAACGTTTCTCCCACTGAAAATGTCCGGATGAACAAAATCAACCTTTTGGAATTTACTTACCTGGATGATTGAGCACGCATCAGGACATTATTTTGTTAATATTTTTGAAATGATAGCAACACAAACCAGCACAAACGTAACACAAATGTTTGACATAATTTTTCTTTGATTTGGGTAATGTGGGAGGGGGGGCTGGTTGACCTTTTGACCTTTACATTTTCATTAATATCTTTAAAACAGAAGCAGCACAAATGACAATTTTAGTAGCACAATCCAGCACAAATGTAGCACAGCTGAATGATAGCAGTTTTGTTTGATTCCATTCATGTGGGGGGGCTGGTTGACCTGTGATGACCTCTAGAAATTTTCTTGAATATCTTTAAAATGATAGCAGCACAAACAGAAATTTTTGCAGCACAAACAAACGTTTGACATCAAATTTGTTTTATTTGGGTAATGTGGGGGGGCTGGTTGACCTTTTGACCTTTCCATTTTCATTAATATCTTTAAAACCGAGGCAGCACAAACATTTGATACCACTTTTGTTGGATTTGAAGAAGGTGGGGGGGCCAACTTCACTCACATGGAAGAAACCTTCAGCAGAACCAGGCTCAGGGAGGGATGGCCGTCTGCTGCGACCGGTGAGAGAAGGAAGACAGGATAAAGACATGCTGTGGAAGTGAGACAGAGATTAATAACAGGTATGATTCAGTGCAGAGAGGTCTATTAACGCATAGTGAGTGAGAAAGGTGACAGAATTTTGTCATGGGATAAATATATCATAGGACTGTTTGACAGATCTGATGTACCAATGTTAGGCCTCCATGGTTGAATCTCACCTTACCTCTGTGTGTATGTGTTTGTAAAATATGCCATTGTTTGGCCTCTGTGGATTTCATTAAGGCTCAATGTCCAGGGCAGGGATAGCTCAGTAGGTAGAGTGGTGGCCCCATGATCGGAAGGTCGGGGGTTCGATTACCCTGAACAGCCACCCTGAGGTACCCCTGAGCAAGGTACCGTCCCTACACACTGCTCCCCGGGCGCCCAGTGGCTGCCCACTGCTTCACTGAGTGAATGGGTTAAATGCAGAGAGGGATTTTCCCCACGGGGACCAATAAAGTACACTTTCTTTCTTTCAGAGGTAAGAAGTCATTCATCTCCCTGGTTGGGGAGTGGCAGACCTGCTCTTCATCACCTGGCTCCCTCTTTTACCCTTCCTCTTTTTTACCCTAGCATAATTTTCTTTTCATTTCCATTTTCTCCCTCAAGGTGGTGTCGGAGAGGCGGATGCTGTCCAAGATAAAGACAATGTTGGATAACACCTCCCACCCACTCCATGACATGTTGGTCAGTCACAGGAGCACGTTCAGTGAGAGACTGAGATTACCGAAAAGCACCACTGAACGACACAGGAAATCATTCCTGCCTGTGGCCATCTCCCTGTACAACGCATCCACTTAACACACTGTTTGCTGCTACAACTACACATGTTTCTTTTCCAACTATTTATTTATTTATTTATGAGTGACTTATGTATGTATGTATATATGTATATATTGTACTATTCTTAGTTAGTGTATTGTCTGTCTTGTCTTAATGTTGGTTTAAAATGGAGCACTGTAACAAAAAATAATTTCCCCCAGGGATCAATAAAGTATTCTGATTCTGATTCTGATTTTGTTCCAACACAGCAGCTTCTGAGTGTAAACCCTAACAAAAGAAGTTTTTGATGTCTTTCACATGGACTGGCCTGTCTAATGAATCCTTCATCAGTCCACTATGAGATAAGTTCATCTCTCCTGTTTTTCTTTTGCCTGCATGCACATTAATTAGAGCTGTCAAAAGTTAAGTCTCTCCCTTTTCTCGTTCTTTCCCTTTTTATTTTTTTCCTTCAAGTGGCTGAATGGGACACCGTTAATTAAAAAGATATCAGATCATAGGAGCCCCCTGAGCACTGTGACCGTCTGGGCCCTCGCTTTCCCGACAACTCCAGATGTCATGGGGTTTTTTTATGGTCCCTTTTGTCCATGAGTTAGAGAGATGGATTGAAGTTCACAAGGTTTGTGTGTATGTGCCTTTGAACCTTCAGAAGTGTGTGCATGTGAGTGTGTTGATAAAATAATCTTTTCTGTATTTAATTGCTCCTCAGTGTTATGAAAGTATGGACTTCTCTGATGAGAACTTCTGAAGGTTCACTGTTTTCAGTGGCATATCTCTACTGACAGAGCAAAGTGCTAAATGAAAGACAGAGAAAGAATCTGTGTGTGATTCGTTTCTGTATCTAAGGTCTTTTAACTGTCCTGCAAAATGTTTACAGACTAATAAATATCTGTGAGATATCCCGGTGTGCAACAGATCTTGGGTGAGAATGTAGACTTTTTTTAGGTTTGATTAATCAAGCACCTGATTTTAGACAGTGTGACAGATTGTTATGATCTGAATGAGTGTCCAGTGTTTTTCCACTCTGGCCTGGCCGCGCAGCATCTGCCCCTTTGGGGTGGGGCTTGGATTCCACACCTGTCTTGTCTACCTGTTCCCCATGGACGGCAATCAGTGGGAGGGGTATTTAAGATTAGCACCTCCACCAGTTCTTCGCTAGTTCATCAGCTAAACTGTGGTGGTAACCCGCCTCATAGTGATTCCTTGTTCTCAATTTGTACTTACCTTGATCTCCTTTCACTCCAAGCTACCACACCACAACTCCACGCTAAGCTTGTAGTTTTCTCTGGTCCCCTCCCGAATCAGACCAGGAGTGACATGTTTAGCCGCATGTGCTCCTTAAATTGCTGGCTGTCTGAGTGGTGTCCAAGAAATGATGTGGGCTTCATAGATAATTGGCAAACCTTCTGGAGGAAACCTGGTCTTGTTAGGAGAGACGGCATCCATCCCACTTTGGATGGAGCAGCTATCATTTCTAGAAATATGGACCAATTTATTAACCCCCCCCCCCCCCCCCCAAAAAAAAAAAAAAATGACTATCCAGAGTTGGGACCAGGAAGCAGAGTTGCAGTCTTACACGCCTCTCTGCAGCTTCTGTCCTCCTGCTACCCCCCGTAAAAAAAGAAACAAACAAAAAACCCATCTCCATAGAGACTGTCAGCTCCCAAACATACAAAAAACAAACTAAAAACCAGCAATAAACAACTTAAACATAAACAATTACAAAGAAAGAACAATACAGTATCCACATCTGAACCAAAGAGTAAAACAGTGAAATGTGGATTATTAAATATTAGGTCTCTCTCCTCCAAGTCTCTGTTAGTACATGACTTAATAATTCATCAACAAATCGATTTACTCTGCCTTACAGAAACCTGGTTGCAGCAGGATGATTATGTTAGTTTAAATGAATCAACACATCCGAGTCATTCTAACTACCAGAAATCTCAAAGCACAGGCCGAGGGGGCGGTGTGGCAGCAATTTTTCACACCAGCCTATTAATCAACCAAAGACCCAGACAGACTTTTAATTCATTTGAAAGCCTGATGCTTAGCCTCGTCCACCCCTGCTGTAAAACTCAGAAACCAGTCTTGTTATCATCTATCGTCCACCTGGGCCTTACACAGAGTTTCTGTCTGATTTCTCAGACTTTTTATCTGATTTAGTTCTCAACTCAGATAAAATAATTATTGTGGGTGATTTTAACATCCATGTAGATGCTAAAAATGACAGCCTCAACATGGCATTTAATCTGTTATTAGACTCAATTGGTTTCTCTCAAAATGTAAAAGAACCCACCCACCACTTTAATCACACTCTAGATCTTGTTTTAACATATGGCATAGAAACTGAACATTTAACAGTGTTTCCTGAAAACCCTCTCCTGTCTGATCATTTCCTGATAACATTTACATTTACAACAATTGATTACACAGCAGTGGAGAGTAGACTTTATCACAGTAGATGTCTTTCTGAAAGCGCTGTAACTAAGTTTAAGAATATAATCCACCCACTGTTATCATCTTCAAAGCCCTGTACCAACATAGAGCAGAGCAGCTATCTGAACATTACTCCAACAGAGGTCGATTATCTTGTTAATAATTTTACCTCCTCACTACGTACGACTCTGGATACTGTAGCTCCGGTGAAAACTAAGGCCTCAAATCAGAAGTACCTAACTCCGTGGTATAATTCTCAAACACGTAGCCTAAAGTAGATGACTCGTAAGCTGGAGAGGAAATGGCGTGTCACAAATTTAGAGGATCATCATTTAGCCTGGAGAAATAGTTTGTTGCTTTATAAGAAAGCCCTCCGCAAAGCAAGAACATCTTACTATTCGGCACTGATTGAAGAAAATAAGAACAACCCCAGGTTTCTCTTCAGCACTGTAGCCAGGCTGACAAACAGTCAGAGCTCTGTTGAGCCAACCATCCCTTTAAAGTTTAGCTATTAATGACTTCATGAACTTCTTCACGAATAAAATGTTTATCATTAGAGAAAAAATTACCAATAATCATCCCACAGATGTAATATTATCTACAGCTACTCTTAGTACCATTGATGTTAAGTTAGACTCTTTTTCTCCAATTGATCTTTCTGAGTTAACTTCAATAATTGCTTCCTCCAAACCATCAACATGTCTTTTAGACCCCATTCCTACAAAACTGCTCAAAGAAGTCCTGCCATTAAATAATTCTTCAATCTTAAATATGTTTAACCTATCTCTGATAATCGGCTATGTACCACAGGCCTTCAAGCTGGCTGTAGTTAACCTTTACTTAAAAAGCGTCTCTAGGCCCAGCAGTCTTAGCTAATTATAGGCCAATCTCCAACCTTCCTTTCATATCAAAATCCTTGAAAGAGTAGTTGTCAAACAACCAACAGATCATCTGCAGAGGAATGGCTTATTTGAAGAGTTTCAGTCAGGTTTCAGAGCTCATCACAGCACAGAAAAAAGCTTTAGTGAAGGTTACAAATGATCTTCTTATGGCCTCTGACAGTGGACTCATCTCTGTGCTTGTCCTGCTAGACCTCAGTGCAGCGTTCGATACTGTCGACCATAATATCCTATTAGAGCGATTAGAACATGCTGTAGGTATTACTGGTACTGCACTGCAGTGGTTTGTATCATATCTATCCAATAGACTCCAGTTTGTGCATGTAAATGGAGAGTCCTCTTCACACTCTGAGGTTAATTATGGAGTTCCACAGGGTTCAGTGCTAGGACCAATTCTGTTTACATTATACATGCTTCCCTTAGGCAGCATCATTAGAAGACATAGCATACATTTACACTGCTATGCAGATGACACCCAGCTCTATCTGTCCATGAAGCCAGATAACACACACCAATTAGTTAAACTACAGGAATGTCTTAAAGACATAAAGACCTGGATGGCCGCTAACTTTCTGCTTCTTAATTCAGATCAAACTGAGGTTATTGTACTCGGCCCTGAAAATCTTAGAAATATGGTATCTAAGCAGATTCTTACTCTGGATGGCATTACCTTGGCCTCCAGTAACACTGTGAGGAACCTTGGAGTCATTTTTGACCAGGACATGTCCTTCAACGCACATAATAAACAAATATGTAAGACTGCTTTCTTCCATTTGCACAACATCTCTAAAGTTAGAAATATCCTGTCTCAGAGTGACGCTGAAAAACTAGTTCATGCATTTATTACTTCCAGGCTGGACGACTGCAATTCATTATTATCAGGATGTCCAAAAAACTCGCTGAAAAGCCTTCAGCTAATCCAAAATGCTCCAGCAAGAGTCCTGACAGGGACTAGAAAGAGAGAGCAGATTTCTCCTGTTTTGGCTTCCCTTCATTGGCTTCCTGTTAAATCCAGAATTCAAAATCCTGCTCCTCACATACAAGGTCTTAAATAATCAGGCCCCATCTTATCTTAATGACCTTGTAGTACCATATCACCCTTTTAGAGCACCACGCACTCGCTCTGCAGGCCTACTTGTTGTTCCTAGAGTATTTAAAAGTAGAATGGGAGGCAGAGCCTTCAGTTTTCAGGCCCCTCTTCTTTGGAACCAGCTTCCATTTTGGAATCAGGAGACAGACACTATCTCTACTTTCAAGATTAGGCTTCAAACTTTCCTTTTTCCTAAAGCATATAGTTAGGGCTGGACCAGGTGACCCTGAATCCTCCCTTAGTTATGCTGCAATAGACGTAGGCTGCCGGGGATTCCCATGATGCATTGAGTTTTTCCTTTCCAGTCACCTTTCTCACTCACAATGTGTTAATAGACCTCTCTGCACTGAATCATATCTGTTATTAATCTCTGTCTTCCTTCTCTCACCCCAACCAATCACAGCAGATGGCCCCGCCCCTACCTGAGCCCGGTTCTGCCGGAGGTTTCTTCCTGTTAAAAGGGAGTTTTTTCTTCCCACTGTTGCCAAAGGAGCTTGCAAAGAAAAGCGTCTGGACTTTTTTAAGTTACTTGAAGACGTTTCACCTCTCATCCGAGAAGCTTCTTCAGTTCTAAGGTCAAATGGTGGAGAGTCCCAGATATAAACCTAGTGGGAGTAACCCCCCACAGAGGGACCAAAGGACCCCCTGATGATCCTCTAATCGCCTGAGCCAAGGTGGGAAACTGGGTGTGGGTCCCAATCAGCCAGAGTTTCGGGTGAGTTCATTGTGAAACCTGGCCCCACCTTATCATGCGAATTCCTGAGATCAGATGGCCCAGGATGTGAGTGGGCGTTAAGGCGTCTGGGAAGGGATCTCAAAACTGGATTATAGATGGCAGAGAGTTGGTGTCGTAAACCCCCGCCTCTGTTCAAAGATGGTCGCTCACAGTGGACTTTAATGGCTTCTCTCACTCCTCTTTCAAACCATCTGTCCTCTCCGTCCAAAATGTGAACATTGGCATCCTCGAAAGAGTGTCCTTTATCCTTAAGATGCAGATGGACTGCTGAGTCTTGTCCTCTGGAGGTGGCTCTTCTGTTTTGTGCCATGCGCTTGTGAAGTGGCTGATTGGTCTCTCCAATGTAGAGGTCTGGGCATTCCTCGCTGCTCTGTACAGCATACACCACATTGTTAAGTCTGTGTTTTGGCGTTTTGTCTTTCGGGTGAACCAGTTTTTGTCTGAGCGTGTTGCTGGGTCTGAAATGCACCGGGATGTCATGCTTGGAGAAAACTCTCCTGAGTTTTTCTGATACACCGGCTACATAGGGGATGACAATGTTGTTGCGTCTGTCCTTCTTATCCTCCCTCGCTGGTGTCTGGTCTTCTTTTCTGTGCCTCTTTGCTGACTTTAAGAACGCCCATTTAGGATAGCCGCTCGTTTCGAGTGCTTCCTTTATATGTGTGTGTTCCTTCTTTTTTCCTTCAGGCTTAGAGGGAACATGTTCTGCCCGGTGATGTAGGGTCCTAATTACTCCAAGTTTGTGTTCCAGAGGGTGATGGGAGTCAAAGAGGAGGTACTGGCCCGTGTGTGTGGGCTTCCGGTAAACTTCGATGTTGAGGTTGCCGTTCTCTTCAATGTGCACAGCGCAGTCCAGGAAAGGCAAACAGTTGTCCTTTGTGTCTTCCCTGGTGAACTTGATGTTTTTATCCACAGCGTTAATGTGCGCAGTGAAGGATTCCACTTCTTGTGTCTTTATTTTGACCCAGGTGTCGTCCACATATCTGTACCAGTGGCTGGGTACTCTTCCTTTGAAAGAGCCAAGAGCCTTCCTTTCCACTTCCTCCATGTAAAGGTTGGCTACAATAGGTGACACGGGGGAGCCCATGGCACAGCCATGTTTTTGTCTGTAAAAGCCTTCGTTGTACTTGAAATATGTAGTTGTGACGCAGAGGTCTAACAGTGTGCAGATCTGATCGGGTGTGAAGTTGGTCCTGTCCTCCAAGGAGCCGTCTTCTTGTAGTCGTTTTCTGACAGTCTCCACGGCCTCCGTGGTGGGTATGCAAGTGAAGAGAGAGACTACATCAAAGGACACCATGGTTTCATCTGGATCCAGGGTAAGTTTCTGGACCTTGTCAGTGAAGTCGGTGGAGTTCTTGATGTGGTGTAGGGTGTTCCCCACGAGAGGAGCAAGGATGGTAGCAAGGTGTTTAGCAATGTTATAAGTGGCTGAGTTTATGCTACTGACTATGGGTCTGAGTGGGACAGCTTCCTTGTGGATCTTAGGAAGTCCATAGATGCAGGGTATGGCATCCCCTGGGTAAAGGCGGTGATATGTAAGGCGGTCAATAATTTTGTCCTTTTCAAAGTCTTGAAGGCAAGCTATAACTTTATTTTTGTAGCTGCTTGTGGGGTCTCGCTTTAGGGCTTCGTAGGTATTGTTGTCACTGAGGAGAGTAGTGATCTTTGTATGGTAATCTGTAGTGTTTAGGACCACGGTGCATCTTCCCTTATCAGCTGGTAAAACAGTGATGTTGTGGTCTTTGCTCAGGGAAGCGACGGCCTTCTTTTCCTGTATTGTGAGGTTGGATGGAGGGACTTTGGCACTGGAGAGCGTGGCTGAGACTTTCATCCTGATTTGCTCTGCTTCTGTCTGTGATAATTTATTAATCCGTATGGCAGATTCTCTGGCTGTGATGAGGTCCACTATGGGCAACTGTTGTGGAGAAATGGCAAAATTGAGTCCTTTGGCTAATACTTTCTTTTCAGGTTCCCTCTAAGCCTGAAGGGAAAAAGAAGGAACACACACATGTAAAGAAAGCACTCAAAACGTGCGGCTATCCTAAATGGGCGTTCTTAAAGTCAGCAAAGAGGCACAGAAAAGAAGACCAGACACCAGCGAGGGAGGATAAGAAGGACAGACGCAACAACATTGTCATCCCCTATGTAGCCGGTGTATCAGAGAAACTCAGGAGAGTTTTCTCCAAGCATGACATCCCAGTGTATTTCAGACCCAGCAACACGCTCAGACAGAAACTGGTTCACCCGAAAGACAAAACGCCAAAACACAAACTTAACAATGTGGTGTATGCTGTACAGTGCAGCGAGGAATGCTCAGACCTCTACATTGGAGAGACCAAACAGCCACTTCACAAGCGCATGGCACAACACAGAAGAGCCACCTCCACAGGACAAGACTCAGCAGTCCATCTGCATCTTAAGGATAAAGGACACTCTTTCGAGGATGCCAATGTTCACATTTTGGACAGAGAGGACAGATGGTTTGAAAGAGGAGTGAAAGAAGCCATCTATGTCCACTGTGAGCGACCATCTTTGAACAGAGGCGGGGGTTTATGACACCAACTCTCTGCCATCTATAATCCAGTTTTGAGATCCCTTCCCAGACGCCTTAACGCCCACTCACATCTTGGGCCATCTGACCTCAGGAATTCGCATGATAAGGTGGGGCCAGGTTTCACAATGAACACACCCGAAACTCTGGCTGATTGGGACCCACGCCCAGTTTCCCACCTTGGCTCAGGCGATTAGAGGATCATCAGGGGGTCCTTTTGTCCCTCCGTGGGGGGTCACTCCCACTAGGTTTATATCTGGGACTCTCCACCATTTGACCTTAGAACTGAAGAAGCTTCTCGGATGAGAGGTGAAACGTCTTCAAGTAACTTAAAAAAGTCCAGACGCTTTTCTTTGCAAGCTCCTTTGACTACGATGACCTGGATGACTGAGAACCTTCACAGACAACATACTGTACTGTAAATATACATACTATATGTACACATATACATACTTTATAACTAAAACTAATGTAGAAAGACCTCATTAAAGCTATAATTTTAACACAAACATTTACACAAAATGCTAATGGAGCCATTACAGCTTTTATTGTTATTTATCATGTTCCAAAAAATATTGATCACAGCTGATCTGAAAAGAATTTCATGCCACAGGCCCTTGAACCTTTACAATGGTCCAGATCTGGAGAAGAAATAACAGGGGCATGGGATGGGCCACTAAAGAAAACTTAACTTATAAAACAGTTTTGTTTTTAAAAGTATAACAGTTCACATACCACATACAAGCTCAGCAGTACCACATACACCACATCAGTATAGAAGGGAGCAGGTAAAGGCAGGATCTGAAATTTATAAAGTAAAAAAAGAAATTCATTACTTAATTTCAAGAAGCAAATTAGTGATTGAATTACAACTAAATAAAATACTACTCAGAAGAAAAGCAAGAGATTGACACTGCCATGTGCTAACTTTCTATAGAAGCAATTATCACCAGGTCTGTCGACCTCCATTGTCTGTCCACTCATATGACGTGAATAATTTTATTTAAAAAATTAAGTGTGTACTTTCACAAACTGTAATTTATAACTATGTTGATATGTATAACTCCGCTAGGAAACATGCTGTATTTACAGACCATTTTTACATAATACAGATTACTGATAGAGCATGACAATGGTGTCACAGTGGCTTTCGCCCTTGGCTTTTTGGATTTTAAACGTCACTTTATGCTATCCTTGCTATCCTATTCAATATTTATGACTCTTGGATTACAGTAAAGGAATCCCAAGAAAGCAAATGAAAAAATAACCCCATGAACCCCTGTAGCTAATCCCTTAATAAAACAAAAAACAATAAAAATTGTTTCTTACACAGTCCACAAAATAAGCATGTCCAGGACCCAGTAAAACTAATGTAGAACAAGCGCATGCAAACGATATAACATGTCTTTTAAAACAAACGCAAAATATAACCATGCTCGACATGTAGATACTGCATAGTCAAAGAAAAAAGTTGTCTTACCTCTCAAAGAAACAGCAGTTTGGCACCAAAACAACGTTTTCAAGTTAAATTTGAAGTCCTGCGCATGAGCAGGCACAAGCCGTGAAACCTTCTTGTTCTTCGCGGTTTTATTACAACTGTTTTTGCATTACTGCCATCTTGTGGATATACAAAGTATATCAATCCTAATTGACTTAACTTAAATGATCTGCCATCAAGTAACACATTAGTATTATGTACGTTGAATAATAGACACAATTACGTAGGCTTGATTAGAAAAACATATGTTAACTTAACAAAAACCCCTCCTTGAATCGCTACCTTATTGTGGTGGAGGGGTTTGTGTGTCCCAGGGATCCCAGGGGCTATGTTGTCTGGGGGCTTTTGCCCCCTGGTAGGGTCTCCCATGGCAAATTGGCCCTGGGTGAGGGACCAGACAAAGAGCGATTCATAAGACCCTTATGAAAAGGACACCGAGGGAACAGTTTACCCTGCCCGGGATAGGGTTACCGGGGCCCCGCCCTTTAGCCAGACCCGGGGAGGGCGCCCGAGGGCGAGCGTCTGGTGGCCGGGCCTTAGTCCATGGGGCCCGGCCGGGCACAGCCCGAAGAGGAGACATGGGCCCATCCTCCCGCAGGCCCACCACCCGCAGGAGGCGCCATAGGGGTCGGGTGCATTGTGTGTCGGGTGGCGGCCAGGAGCGGAGGCCCTGGCGGACTGACCCCCGGCTGCCAAGACTGGCAATAGGGACATGGAATGTCACCTCTCTGGTGGGGAAGGAGCCTGAGTTAGTGCGTGAGGTTGAGAGGTACCGGCTAGATATAGTCGGGCTCACCTCTACACATGGCTTGGGCTCTGGAACCAGTCTCCTGGAGAGGGGCTGGACTCTGTCTCAGTCTGGAGTTGCCCCTGGTGAGAGGCGGCGGGCTGGGGTGGGTATCCTAATATCCCCTCGGCTTGCTGCCGGTACGTTGGGGTTTTTCCCGGTGGACGAGAGGGTTTGTTCCCTGCGCCTTACGGTCGGGGAATGGGTCCTGACTGTCATCTGCGCTTATGCGCCGAGTGGCAGTTCAGAGTACCCAGCCTTCTTAGAGTCCCTGGGGGGGGGGGGGGGGTGCTGGAGGGTACTCCACCTGGAGACTCTGTTGTCCTGCTGGGAGACCTCAATGCTCACGTGGGTAACGACAGCGAGACCTGGAGGGGCGTGATTGGGAGGAACGGCCTCCCTGATCTGAACCCGAGCGGTGCTTTGTTATTGGACTTCTGTGCTAATCACAGTTTGGCCATAACGAACACCCTGTTCGAACATAAGAGTGTCCATAAGTGCACGTGGCACCAGGACGCTCTAGGCCGTAGGTTGATGATCGATTTTGTAATCGTATCAGCAGACCTGCGACCATATGTTCTGGACACTCGGGTAAAGAGAGGGGCTGAGCTGTCAACTGATCACCACCTGGTGGTGAGTTGGATCAGGTGGCGGGGGAGGACGCTGGACAGACCTGGTGCACCTAAACGCGTAGTGAGGGTGTGCTGGGAACGTCTAGCAGAGGCCCCAGTCCGCGAGATCTTCAACGCACACCTCCGGCAGAGCTTCAACAGCATTCCGAGGGAGACTGGGGACATTGAGTCCGAATGGACCATGTTCAGCGTCTCCATTGCCGAAGCTGCTGCATTGAGCTGCGGCCGCAAGGTGGTTGGTGCCTGCCGTGGTGGTAATCCCCGAACCAAATGGTGGACACCAGAGGTGAAGGGAGCCACCAGGCTGAAGAAGGAGTCCTATCGGGCTTGGTTAGCCTGTGGGACTCCGGAGGCAGCCGACAGGTATCGACAGGCCAAGCGGAATGTGGCTCGGGCAGTGGCTGAAGCAAAAACTCGGGTGTGGGAGGAGTTCGGAAAGGCCATGGAAAAAGACTTTCGGACTGCCTCGAAGAGATTCTGGCAAGCCTTCAGACGTCTCAGGAGGGGAAAGCGGTGCTCTACCCGCGCTGTGTATAGTGCTGGCGGAGCGCTGGTGACGTCGACTGAGAAAATTGTCAGGCGGTGGAAGGAATACTTCGAGGACCTCCTTAATCCCACTGACACGTCTTCCGAGGAGGAAGCAGAGTCTGGGGATGAGGGGAATGACCCGCCAATTTCCGGGGGCAAGGTCACTGAGGCAGTTAAACAACTCCTTGGTGGCAGAGCCCCTGGTGTTGATGAGGTCCGCCCCGAGTTCCTGAAGGCTCTGGACGTTGTAGGGCTGTCCTGGTTGACACGCCTCTGCAATGTTGCGTGGAGATCAGGGGCAGTACCTGTGGACTGGCAGACCGGGGTGGTGGTCCCCATCTTTAAGAAGGGGGACCGGAGGGTGTGTTCCAACTACAGGGGGATCACACTCCTCAGCCTCCCTGGGAAAGTCTATGCCAGGGTGCTGGAAAGGAGAGTTCGTCCGTTAGTCGAACCTCGGATACAGGAGGAACAATGCGGTTTTCGTCCTGGTCGCGGAACACTGGACCAGCTCTTTATCCTCTCCAGGATACTTGAGGGTGCATGGGAGTTTGCCCAACCAGTCTACATGTGTTTTGTGGACTTGGAGAAGGCATTCGACCGTGTCCCTCGGGGTGTCCTGTGGGAGGTGTTGCGGGAATATGGGGTGTCTGGCCCATTGCTACGGGCCATTCGATCCCTATACAACCGTTGCAAGAGCTTGGTTCGCATTGCCGGCAATAAGTCGGACTCGTTCCCGGTGGGTGATGGGCTCCGCCAGGGCTGTCCTTTGTCTCCGGTTCTGTTCATAATTTTTATGGACAGGATTTCTAGGTGCAGCCAAGTGGCGGAGGGCTTTCGCTTTGGTGGCCTCAGAATCTCATCTCTGATTTTTGCAGATGATGTGGTTCTGTTGGCTTCATCGGGTGAGGGCCTCCACCTCGCACTGGAACGGTTCGCAGCCGAGTATGAAGCAGCGGGAATGAGAATCAGCACCTCCAAATCTGAGGGCATGGTTCTCAGCCGGAAAAGGGTGGAGTGCCCACTCTGGGTCGGGGATGAGTTCCTGCCCCAAATGGAGGAGTTCAAGTATCTCGGGGTCTTGTTCGCGAGTGATGGGAGAAGGGAGCCGGAGATCGACAGACGGATTGGGGCTGCAGCTGCAGTAATGCGGATGCTGCACCGGTCCGTCGTGGTGAAGAGGGAGCTTAGTGTAAAAGCGAAGCTCTCAATTTACCGGTCGATCTACGTCCCTACCCTCACCTATGGCCACGAGCTGTGGGTAGTGACCGAAAGAACGAGATTGCGGATACAAGCGGCAGAAATGAGCTTCCTCCGAAGGGTGGCTGGCCTCTCCCTTAGAGATAGGGTGAGAAGTTCGGCCATCCGGGAGGGGCTCAGAGTAGAGCAGCTGCTGCTCCACATCAAAAGGAGCCAGCTGAGGTGGTTCGGGCATCTGATAAGGATGCCCCCTGGGCGCCTCCTGGGTGAGGTGTTCCAGGCATGTCCCACCGGGAGGAGGCCCCGGGGCAGACCCAGGACACGCTGGAGAGATTATATCTCTCGGCTGGCCTGGGAACGCCTTGGTATTCCCCCGGATAAGCTGGAGGAGGTGGCTGGGGAGAGGGAGGTCTGGGCCTCTTTCCTTAGGCTGCTGCCCCCGCGACCCGGCCCCGGATAAAGCGGATGAAGATGGATGGATGGATGGAACTTAACAAAAACATATATTTTAAGTAAAATGAAAATAAAAAATTAATATACACTGTGTTCAGTGTATCCCCCTCATTCATTTTTTTGAACCTGCCTGTCCTACTGCCCAGTGGCTCATCTAACAAACTGGAACATAGGTTGGATTTCAAATTCAAATTCAAATTCAAATTTTATTTGTCACGTACACAGTCATACACAGTACGATATGTAGTGAAATGCTTGGACAACTGCTCGTGACCTAAAGAAAACAAAAAAGGAAAAGGCTATGAATAAGATAGGAAATAAATATGAAAAATTAAAAAGGGTAAATTTAACTAGGAAGGAATAAAATATAAATTAAGGTTAAAAATGAAATAACTGTACAACACAAATTAGAATGAAGGGTAAATTTAACTGGGAAGAATAAGATAAAGATAAATATATAAATTAAAGTTGAAAATAAAATAACTGTACAACAAAATACATAATATAGAACTATATAAGAATGTATGAAGAAATCTAAATATAAATAAATATATACACAATAACAGCAGCTGTACAAGTATTAACCGGAAATGAAGAATATAGTGACCAGTGTTGTGCAAAACCAAAGTCCAGAAAGTCCAGTGTGTGTGTGTAAGAACCATATGTGTGGGTCAGTACTGTGTGGTGGTGTGATTGAGAGACCGTATCGCCTGCGGGAAGAAGCTCCTCCTCAGTCTCTCTGTGTTGGTCTTCAGGGAGCGGAATCGCTTTCCTGACCTCAACAGAGAGAACAGTCTGTTGTTGGGATGGCTGAGGTCCTTCACGATCTTCCTGGCCTTGGTCCAGCACCGCCTGCTGTAGATTGAGTGCAGGTCAGGGAGCTCGGAGCGGATGGTGCGCTCAGCTAACTGCACAACCCTCTGTAGAGCTCGTCTGTCCTGCATGGTGCTGTTCCCGAACCAGGTTAAGATGTTTCCCGCCAGGATGCTCTCTATGGTGCACGAGTAAAAGTTCCTGAGCACCTTGGAGGGCAGTTGGAAGTCTCTCAAGCGTCTGAGGTGGTAGAGACGCTGTCGGGCCTTTTTCACCACGGTGTTGATGTGACAGGACCATGACAGGTCCTGCGTGATGTGAACTCCGAGGTATTTGAAGCTGTCCACTCTCTCCACTGGGCACTCGTTGATGACGGGGGTCTGGTAGTTCCTCTCCTGCTTAGTGCTGAAGTCCACTATCAGCTCCTTTGTCTTACTGACGTTTAGAAGGAGGTTGTTCCTCTGGCACCAGTTCTCCAGATTCCTAATCTCCTTCAGGTAGGCCGTCTCGTTGTTATCAGAGATCAGGCCCACCACGACGGTGTCGTCAGCAAACTTGATGATGGTGGTGGAGCTGGTAGTGGCCACACAGTCATATGTGTACAAAGAGTACAGCAGGGGGCTCAGAACACACCCCTGGGGGGCTCCAGTGCTGAGAGTGGTGGAGGCTGAGACATGTCCGCCCATCCTTACTGCCTGTGGTCTGCCAGTTAGGAAGTTGGAGATCCACTGACACATAGATGAGCTGAGTCCCAGATGCTCCAGCTTGGTGGTGAGTGTGGAGGGAATTATGGTGTTAAATGCAGAGCTGTAGTCTATGAAGAGCATTTTAACATAATTCCCCCTTCTAGTGTCCAAGTGAGTGAGTGATGTGTGGAGGAGATGAGAGATGGTATCGTCTGTGGAACGATTTGGACGGTAAGCGAACTGTAGTGGGTCCAGTGTGTCTGGTAGTGAAGAAATGATGAAGTCTCTGACCAGGCGTTCAAAGCACTTCATCACTACTGAGGTGAGGGCTACAGGGCGATAGTCATTGAGAGAAGCAGGGTGGGGTTTCTTCGGGACAGGAACAATGATGGACTCTTTGAAGCATGTGGGGATCACCGACTGAGATAAAGAGATGTTGAATATCTCAGTGAACACAGGAGCTAGCTGGTATGCGCAGTCTCTTAGGATACGACCTGGGATGCCGTCTGGTCCTGCTGCTTTCCTGGTGTTCACTCTCTTGAAGGCTCTCCTTACTTCATGCTCGGAGATGACGAGCATGTTTCCGGTGCTGGCAGTATCTTCCTGTCTGCAGCCGTTAGCGCCGCTAACACTAGCATTGTTGGAGACCTTAGCTGCAGCCTCGAAGCGAGCATAGAAAGTGTTCAGCTCGTCTGCCAGAGTCACGTCCGCGTTCGTCATACCGGTTGTTGGTGCTTTATAGTCCGTTATTGTCCTTAGTCCCCGCCACAGGCTCCTAGAGTCACTCTGTTGGAGTTGTGACTCTAGTTTCCTCCCGTAGCGCTGCTTCGCCTCTTTCACCGCCCTCCGCACGTTATATGACGCGGCTTTGTACGGGTCCATGTCCCCCGTAGCGAGTCCCGTGTTGTAGGCAGCGGTGCGGGATCTCAGAGCGTCGCGGATGGTTTTATCCACCCACGGCTTCTGGTTGGGAAACGTTGTGATAGTCTTTGTCTCCACGGTATCATCCGCTAGTTTCCCGATGAATCCCACAACCGCTTCCGTAAACACGTTGACGTCATCGTCGGAGCTGTTTCTGAACATGCCCCAGTCTGCGTCATCGAGTGCGTCCTGTAACGCGGCCACCGATTGATCCGTCCAGCGCGCGACCTTCCTCTGAACCGGAACTTCCTGTTTCAGCCTTTGTATTTTGGCATGAGGAAGATGGCGGCGTGATCAGATTTGCCAAACGGGGGGCGGGATTGTGCCTTGTAGCCGTCCTTGACCGTAGTGTAGCAGTGGTCCAGTGTCCTTTCACCCCTGGTGGGGCAGGTGATGTGTTGATAAAAGTTCGGCGCTGCGCGTTTGAGGTTGGCGCTATTAAAGTCCCCTTCGCCATGTACCCTTCGCCCGGACACTCACTCTGAAAACTCCCTCCTCTCCTGCCACTCACCTGCAGTCACAAGTAAGCCAAAGTCCATGTCACTGTTACTAATTCCCACTTTAACCCGCTCAGATCAGTAATCTAGCTTCCAGTGCTTTCCACCCCTGAGACCTGCTATCAAGCTATCGTACATTCTCCATAGCCGATCCTGTGTTCTTTGATTCACGCCTCATCATTGTAAATCTATGTATACACAACAAACTATAGAGAGAACCTATTTTTGCCTCCGCATTGTGTCTTCCATTTGGGTCCACATCACAAACAGGCCACCTGGCAGTAACACAGATAATAAGATGCCACAAATGTCAGCACTTAAATTTTCTAGTGGTCAGCTGTAAAAACCAAAAACTGAATTTGGCTCTACAGTATGAGACTTTTGTGTCCTATATATTTTTATTAGTTCTTTCCGTCTGCTGTAGCTTTTTAGTGAATTTAAACCCATCCTTTAAAATCACCAGTCCAGATGGTTTTCTCTCTCTCTCTTCTTCTCTGACTCAAGCGCGCGCACACACACACACACACACACACACACACACACACACACACACACACGGTGGATACTATCCGATATTTGAGGCTCAAACATAAACTGATTAAGTGGTTGCAACAGAATTATACAAACATGCTCCCTTATTGTTAAAGGGTTAAGGTTCCTCATTTATATATCTAGTGTACTTCTTATATCAATGAGTTTAAAACAATGAAATCTGTCATTGGTTCATTTCTTTTATAAATTGAAACAAAGCAAAAAGAGAGGTGCTAGAGTCATAAATCTAATGATGCAATGCACTGGTATCATGTTTTAAGATACGTTTAAATGAGTCATATTTTCTGCACAGGCTTGTTATTTGATTCAAAATATGTGTCTCTTCAAAGAAAACCTGTTGGCCCCAAGAAATGAAGGAAATTAAAGAATCTAATTACAGCTTTGTCTTATGCATCACAATTTCCTGTTTTTAATCACTACAGTAGAACCGTGCAGCCCAAGGGCAGTGTTTTAATTCCTTTGTGTTACCAGCTAATATAGGGGCAAAAAAATCTAAGACTAATAATTTTTTAGCCAGGATCTAATAACAAGCAATAAAAACCATCGAACCAGAATGTTGAGTGTGATTATTAGACTCCATTCTTTAGTTTTAAAGGATTCAAGGAGCTTTATTTGTCATTTGCATCACATGTTAACGTGAGGTGGAACGAAATAATGCGCACACGGTCCCGGAGTGAAAAGAAACAAAAATAATTAAAGCTGCAAGCAGCGTTATGAGGGCCCTCGCACCCTGACCCTGACGCCTAACACCTACAACCTGGACGTCCGATCTGATGTCACACTGATTTTATGTGTACACCCACGAGCTAAAACGTAATCTCGTTCACTGATGATTATAATATATGTTGCATTTCCTCTTCCCACCAGATGGTGCTCTGACCATTGCTGCCAAATCGCATATCAAACTTCTCCAAGCTCGACTCTCATCATGCCTGTGAAGTTTGGGAGAAATTGGATAATGCGTCTTTAGTTACAGCAGTTTACTGCCTTTAGATTCCATGCATGGGAGGTCGCGTCATTTTGATGAAATCCCAAGGAGGAGTTTGTCAAAGTATGAGGCCTGAAAAGAGGCGAAAATGTCGCCAAAATTACACATTCATTTTAAAATGGCTGACCTCCTGCTGGATTTGGAATATTGCTCCAAGAGACTTTTTGTACATCTTGATATCTTACATAAGCTTCCCATGTTTCAAGATGAGGCACAGAGCAGGGGTGATATTTTGAAATTTTGTAGGGGGTGCTGTGGAGCCATTTTGCGATATTCCATGAAAATGATCACATAAAAAGAAAGCCTTCATGACATTGGAGGAGTGGACCAAATTCCAAGAGTTTTTAAACTTTCCCAGCCCCTCAACAGCCACTTCATCTTTCTCGGTGAACTGCCTTGCCACCAGGGTACGCTGTTCAGTTTAAACTCACAATTTTCTCACTGAAGCATCATGAGGGACTGATGTTAATATTAACCCCTTTTGAGGTGGACCTGTGAAAATCAGTATATCAAAGCGCTACCTGTTCCCACTAGGTAGCGCTCTGCATATTCCTGGCAATGGGCATATCATGGGTGTACTGACTTTCATACATGTTTCAGAATCAGAATCAGAATACTTTATTGATCCCTGGGGGAAATTATTTAATTATGTAGGTCATACGCATCCTGGGGACTCACGTTTTTCATTTTTCCAGGTGGCGCTCCTGAGCCACTTTTCCCCAGCCATGTCTGAGGACATTAAAATACGTAAATTTTCTCGAGATCTGACACGTGTGCAAAATTTCATGAGTTTTCGAGCATGTTTAGGCCCTCAAAAAGCAAATTCATTTGCCCTCAAAAAGCAAATTCATTTGCCGAAATAATAATAATAATAATAATAATAATAATAATAAACGAAGCAGATACAACAAGGCCTTCGCACTCTCAGTGCTCGGGCCCTAATGAAGAAAGAGAATTTTTTTTTTAAGTAATAAATAAATAGTTGGGGGTTTTTTGTGTGTGTTTTGTTTTTTTAACAAACAGAAATGACAAGTAATAAGACAATACAATAAATAATACTATAACTAGAGTGCAACAACCTGAGTACCAGTATGGAGTATGGGTATAGAGTGTGGGTATAAATATAGGTGTAAATAAATACTTTAGCAGCAAAGGGCATGATGACCAGCATTGATAAAGTGATAGTGTCAATAAGTGTCAAGCAATGATTAAGGTGCTACAATAACAGTTCTTGTCCATTATGCACTGAGAAGTCTCACAGCTTCTGGAATGAAGCTGTTTCTCAGTCTGGTGATTTTGCACTTAATGCTTCTCAGCCTCCTGTCTGAGGGCAGCGGGACAAAGAGTGTGTTTGCTGGGTGAGTGGGGTCCTTCATGATACAGGCGGCCCTCTTCCTGCATCTGGAGGTGTGTACAGGGAGTGCAGAATTATTAGGCAAATGAGTATTTTTTCCACATCATCCTCTTCATGCATGTTGTCTTACTCCAAGCTGTATAGGCTCGAAAGCCTACTACCAATTAAGCATATTAGGTGATGTACATCTCTGTAATGAGAAGGGGTGTGGTCTAATGACATCAACACCCTATATCAGGTGTGCATAATTATTAGGCAACGTCCTTTCCTTTGGCAAAATGGGTCAAAAGAAGGAATTGACAGGTTCAGAAAAGTCAAAAATAGTGAGATATCTTGCAGAGGGATGCAGTAGGCTCAAAATTGCAAAGCTTCTGAAGCGTGATCATCGAACAATTAAGCGTTTCATTCAAAATAGTCAACAGGGTCGCAAGAAGCATGTGGAAAACCCAAGGCGCAAAATAACTGCCCATGAACTGAGAAAAGTCAAGCGTGCAGCTGCCAAGATGCCACTTGCCACTAGTTTGGCCATATTTCAGAGCTGCAACATCACAGGAGTGCCCAAAAGCACAAGGTGTGCAATACTCAGAGACATGGCCAAGGTAAGAAAGGCTGAAAGACGACCACCACTGAACAAGACACACAAGCTGAAACGTCAAGACTGGGCCAAGAAATATCTCAAGACTGGTTTTTCTAAGGTTTTATGGACTGATGAAATGAGAGTGAGTCTTGATGGGCCAGATGGATGGGCCCGTGGCTGGATTGGTAAAGGGCAGAGAGCTCCAGTCCGACTCAGACGTCGTAGCTGGGTACTACTTCGACTGCAGATCCTCCAACGTGCAGGGGTGTGTGTGTGTGTCTTCCCCTCCTGAAGTCCACAATCATCTCCCTTGTCTTCTTCTCATTTAATCAGAGATTGTTTTGCCTGCACCAGTCCTCCAAGTGTTCCACCTCCTTCCTGTAGCTGGTCTCATCATTGTTTGTGATGCAACCAACCACTGCTGTGTCTTCCACAAACTTTACAATATGACAGCTTGGATGGTTGGGTGAGCAGTCATATGTAAGCAGCGTGAACATGAGGGTACTTAGCACACAGCCCAGAGGGGAGCCCGTGCTGAGGACTCTGGAAGATGAGAAGATATTGTGGATCCACACAGACTCCGTTCTGTTGTTCAGGAAGTCCAGGACCCAGTTACAAAGAGAGGAGCTCAGTCCTAGGGTCAGTAATTTGTCAACAAGTGTCTGCGGGATAATTGTATTGAAAGCGGATGAGAAGTCTACGAAGAGCAAACAGACGTAGGAATTCTTCTGCTCCAGGTGGGTGGTCTTCTGTGGATCGATTCTTCCAGTAGGCCTACTGGTGTGGGTCTGAAGTGAAACTAATGGTGGCTTTGATGTGGGCCATAATCAGCCTCTCAAAGCATTTCCTGACGATCGGCATGAGGGCTACTGGCCAATAGTCATTTAGACCTGTCACAGCAGAACTCTTGGGGACTGGGATGATGGTGGCAGTCTTCATAAAGGTGGGGACAGCTGCCTGGGTGAGGGAGGACATAAAGATGTCTGTCAGGACGGGGCGGGGTACTGCTCTGTATACGTCTCGCATATTGATGTAAACACAGCCCAGCGTGTTATTTCCCCGTGTCAGTATGGTGACATGCTGGTAAAACCTTGGCAAGATGTCTGTCATGTTTACATGGTTAAAATCCCCAGCCACTATGTAAAAAGGTTCCGGGTGCTTATTCTGAAGCGAGCTGATGTTGTTGTGTAGCTCCTTCAGTGCGTTGTTACTGACAAACATCATTGAAAACTGACGAGGTGAATAGAATGGGCGACATTTCACAGTCATAATTTCCACATCCTCGAACTGTGGCTGTTTATCACCACACAGTTCGTGCACCAACCTTTGTTTATGTAGACGCATAAGCCACCTCCGCGAGCTTTCCCCGATAGCATATTGCAGTTGGCCAGGAAGAGCTGCCATCGGTAGATCTGGAAGGCTGAGTTCGACATGTTGTCTTTTAGCCATGTTTCTGTGAGACACAGTATGGAACAGTTCCTCATCTCCTCCGAAACACCCAGTCTCATTCGCAGAAGGTCCAGCTTGTTGTCTAGAGAGCGGACATTGGCCAGGAACGGGGACGGAATCGGTGGTCTCCTAGCATTAGCCTTTAGCCTCTCCAGCACACCACCTTTCCCCTCTTCTGCCTCCGCTCACAGTGCTTCCTCAAGCCCTTTATCCGCTGCGGTCTGAACCCTCTGATCCAGATATCAGTTTGCTTTTTATTACTTATTTAGATGAGTGACAAAGCATGCAGGAGGCGGGAATTAGAATACTTGATAATTACAGTGAATTATCTGACTATCAGCTGCTTTGTCATCCCCAATCATCCAGGTAAGAAAATCCCAAAAAGTTGATTCTGTTCATCTGGTCATTTTCACCGGACTGAAAGGTCAGTACCAAGACAGGACTCAGGTGCAGAAACCCAGAGCAGAGACAGCAAGCAATTTTACAATATATTTATTGGTTCGACTTAGGCTTGAAAACGTGGCAAGGACAAAAAGCAATGAAACAAATAACTTGACGTGGCGTGGCCTGGGTAACGTAGCTAGGGGGATGTGGATCCAGAGAGGGGAAATGGGGCCTGAGATGCAAACTGAACAGGGCAGTTGGCAGTCACACTGAGGAAAGAGGAAACAGAGTTAGGGAAATAGTGGAGTGAAGCTCTGAAGTTGGTAAATATATTATGTAGCTATTCTTACTTGGACGAGGAGAAAAAGGGAGATGAGAGGGATGTGACGTAAATCCAGGGTGAGCTGAGTGGTGTGGAAAGGCTGACCTGAGATCCAGAGGTTCCTGATGGAATGTGTTGGCAGGAGGGCAGGCAGGCAAGGCACAGAGTGATTTCCAAAATGGTGGTTTAGTATCCTGACAACATGGGCTGATGACGATCTGAATGAACGTAAGCATGAGGTTTAAATCACTCTGGCTTGATTGCCTGCAATTGGCTCCAGGTGTGAGGAACTGGAGGAGGAGGTGGCCAGGATACCAGGGAGTCTCAGGAACCTGATGGAAAATTACAGCTGCACATCCCGGACCATGACATGGCATTTTCAATGCAAGAAATGTTTCTGTCACGGTCTGTGTCGGCAGACCGTGGGGAGGTGGGCGAATAGGACCCAAACGCCGGACTCTTCAGTGCAAACAGTGTTTATTTACAACGTGGTGAAGTAAGCAACAATAAATCCCCTAGTGTCCCAGACTCCCGTGTCGTGTCTTCTTCCCAAAAAGTCCCAGTGTAGTGCTCTCTGCTCCAGTGTCTCTGCACTCCCCGTGCTCACTGCTCTCTCTCGTTCCACATTCCTGCTGAGGGAAAACAATAGAGGCAGCCGTTAACACACTTTATCCCAGCAGGCATACACTCACACTTTCCGACTATGCTAGAAGACTGACGTGAAGTCAAACACAATAATCCAGCGTCGGTGGAAGCTCCATCGCTCTTCTAAATAGCTCCCCCGACGAGCCCAGATGAGGAGGAGGGCCCTGTTTCAGGAAGCCGGTTTAGTGCAAACTCTGAGTAAGTATACCCTGAGTTAACGAAAACTCTGGGTTTTCGGTTTCACAAAGCGAGTTTAGATTAATTCTGAGTGAGTTACTATGACGACACACTCCGTGAAGCTAACCTGCCCCTAGCAGGTTTACTTCAACTAACCCTGACCTTCTCCGCCTCTTTGTCAGAAACCTGACTGTAGGAAGTGTCAGACATGGCGTGTTTCCTTCAAGGAAGGTCAGTAGAAGTGTCAGTAGATGTTGAAGCCCAAATTCTCCGCAGAGCTCTCCGCCGGGAGAGAGTGATTAGAGCGCGTTTGGACATTTTATCATTTCCTGATGATTTCCTGTGTGAATGTTACCGTTTTTCAGCACAATCTATAATTTATTTGAATAACATCCTCAGGCCTAATATTGCTCATGTGACACATCGCGGACATTCTCTCAGTTCTGTACATATTATTTGTATTGCACTTCGGTTTTTTGCAAACGGGAGCTTTCTGTATAATATTGGTGACGCTGAGCACATTTCCAAGGCTACTGTCTGTCGGACAGTCAGGAATGTTACAGTGGCACTGAAATGTCTCCTGTACTCGTTTGTGGTGTTCCCCGGTCATAGACCCACAAGATTTATCAAAGAGGGATGCCACAAAATTGCAGGTATCAGGATGAACAAAACGTAATTCATGATGTGGTGATACTTGAACTACTACTTAAATTTTACATTTATTCTCACGGTTCCCAGGCGTGATTGGCTGTATAGATGGCACTCACATTCCAATCATTGCTCCTTCAGTAAATGAAGGAGACTATGTGAACAGGAAGTCTTTCCACAGCATTAATGTACAGGTACATAGTTCCCTGTAGCATTTCAAACTAACAAATTATTTCATTATAGTAATGGATGCTAATTTGTGTTCTCTGCACTGTGAAGATCATATGTGATGCTGCCAACATTATCACAAATGTGGAAGCCAAGTGGCCAGGCTCTGTGAGTGGTGGTGGTGGAGGACCCCCACCTGTTTTTCGGGCCTCCGCTTTTTTTCTAGTGGCTATAACGGGTCGCATTTGAGCATACAGAGTAAGCAAATATGTACTTGTAATGTGCTCAGATAATTTCAATAAGTGCTTACAGAAAGAAAATTAATGTAGCCTCTAACTTCAATTGATTTACATAGGACAAGACAGACCAAGCGCTATGGCTCATAATACAATTACACCTTACCTGTTTGGACTATATTTTTATATTTCATTTTTACTTGCTGCCAGGAACGTTTGGGGCCTGTTGGGTTGCACCTGCGCTCACATCACATCACAAAATAAAATGTATGAAATAAAAAATAAAATAAAATATAATAAAATAACGTGTTAAATGGGTGGGAAATCCCTAGATCAATGTTTAAATTAACACTCACGCATTGACTCTGTCGGCTATGTTTTGCCATGCATGCTCCCTTTCTTTTGCAGCTGAGGCTGTGTTACTTTTTTCCCGCAAAATTTGCATGTTATCTGCATATACTGCCATCAGAATTTCGGCCTCAAGCGCTGACCGCGCCTTCTTTCCCTCCGTCTCCATGGTGACTCGCTTAATCTGTGCTCCACTAATCAGGGCTTTATGTATCCTCGTGCGCGCGCTTAATTTGGTGTTAAAGCAACTCCGCGTAGATTGAACTAATTGTTATCAGCCTTTCTGAAACCAAATATTCCAAGTTGGACAGTTCGGGGTTACTCAACCCTGCGTATCATTTTTAACTCTGAGTTTTCTAAACCGGCTTCCTGAAATAGGGCCCAGGTGTGTGGCAAGGACTTCGGGTGTGGCCAGTCCTCAAGCCAGGCCACGCCCCTCAGGCCTGAAGGTGCCTGTAACTTGGCCACAGAAAACAGCAACACACACACACACACACACCTGCCTACATACAGATGTGGACAGGGATCAGAGGCAGTGCAGACGACACACCAAATGATAATAATAATGATGATGATGATGATGATGATGATGATGATGATGATGATGATGATATAACAACAACAACAACAACAACAACAGTCCCCACTGCTCACAGACCCCGAGTCCCCAGAGCCGGGTCTGTGACAGTTTCGTCAGTCAGCAGACTACAGGTGTCCCCAACTTTATAAACAGTACATTTGTACAATAACTGAAACTAACACCACTGAACGAATAATGGGCTGTGAGCTCAGTTCCTGAAGAGAATTAACTCTTTGGGATTTCTTTACCTGGATGATTGAGCTTGCATCAAAACATTTCAAGCCAAGTCAAGTATCAAGTCAAGTGGCTTTATTGTCATTTCAACCATGTGCAGTGGTACAGTACACAGTGAAACAAGACAAAGTCCTTCCAAGACCATTGTGCTACATATCAAATATAACAGACAATCAACACAGGACTACATAAAGTGCAAGCATGAAAAATTGCAAAAAACAAAACAAAAACAGTGTAACACCAGACAGAACAGAATGGTACAGACACAATGATACAGACACGGCAGTGCAATAGAAAATGGCAACAATGGCAGTGGCTTGTGCAAAAGACTGAGCATTTCGCAAAAAGTAACTTGATGCATGAAGGTGTGTGTGTGTGTGTGTGTGTGTGTGTGTGTGTGTGTGTGTGTGTGTGTGTCTATGACATTGTGCATACAAGTGCTTGAAGTACTGACCCTAAGGCGCAGGGAACAAATCCTCTCATCCAGCGGGAATAACCCCAATGTACTGGCAGCAAGCCAAGGGGATATTATAATACCCACCCCAGCCCGCTGCCTCTCACCAGCAGTGTTGGGGAGTAACGGAATACATGTACCGCCGTTACGTATTTAAAATACAAAATATTTCAATTCAATTAAATTTTATTTATATAGCGCCAAATCACAACATAAGTCGCCTCAAGGCGCTTCATAGATACAGAGAAAAACCCAACAATCATATGAACCCCTATGAGCAAGCACTTTGGCAACAGTGGGAAGGAAAAACTCCCTTTTAACAGGAAGAAACCTCCGGCAGAACCAGGCTCAGGGAGGGGCGGCCATCTGCTGCGACCGGTTGGGGTGAGAGAAGGAAGACAGGATAAAAGACATGCTGTGGAAGAGAGACAGAGGTTAATAACAGATATGATTCAATGCAGAGAGGTCTGTTAATACATAGTGAGTGAGAAAGGTGACTGGAAAGGAAAAACTCAATGCATCATGGGAATCCCCCGGCAGCCTATGTCTATTGCAGCATAACTAAGGGAGAAATGAGCTTCCTCCGAAGGGTGGCTGGCCTCTCCCTTAGAGATAGGGTGAGAAGTTCGGCCATCCGGGAGGGGCTCAGAGTAGAGCAGCTGCTGCTCCACATCGAAAGGAGCCAGCTGAGGTGGTTCGGGCATCTGACAAGGATGCCCCCTGGGCGCCTCCTGGGTGAGGTGTTCCAGGCATGTCCCACCGGGAGGAGGCCCCGGGGCAGACCCAGGACACGCTGGAGAGATTATATCTCTCGGCTGGCCTGCGAACGCCTTGGTATTCCCCCGGATAAGCTGGAGGAGGTGGCTGGAGAGAGGGAGGTCTGGGCCTCTTTGCTTAGGCTGCTGCCCCCGCGACCCGGCCCCGGACAAAGCGGATGAAGATGGATGGATGGGTTCAGGGTCACCTGGTCCAGCCCTAACTATATGCTTTAGCAAAAAGGAAAGTTTGAAGCCTAATCTTGAAAGTAGAGATAGTATCTGTCTCCCGAATCCAAACTGGAAGCTGGTTCCAAAGAAGAGGGGCCTGAAAACTGAAGGCTCTCCCTCCCATTCTACTTTTAAATACTCTAGGAACAACAAGTAGGCCTGCAGAGCGAGAGCGAAGTGCTCTAATAGGGTGATATGGTACTACAAGGTCATTAAGATAAGATGGGGCCTGATTATTTAAGACCTTGTATGTGAGGAACAGGATTTTGAATTCAATTCTGGATTTAACAGGAAGCCAATGAAGGGAAGCCAAAACGGGAGAAATATGCTCTCTCTTTCTACTTCTTCACAAATAAAATTTTTATCATTAGAGAAAAAATTACCAGTAATCATCCCACATCCCAGATGTACTGTTTATAAAGTTGGGGACACCTGTAGTCTGCTGACTGACGAAACTGTCACAGACCCGGCTCTGGGGACTTGGGGTCTGTGAGCAGTGGGGACTGTTGTTGTTGTTGTTGTTGTTGTTATTATTGTTATTATTATTATTAGTAGTATTATCATCATCGTTATTATCATTTGGTGTGTCGTCTGCACTGCCTCTGATCCCTGTCCACATCTGTATGTAGGCAGGTGTGTGTGTGTGTGTGTGTTGCTGTTTTCTGTGGCCAAGTTACAGGCACCTTCAGGCCTGAGGGGCGTGGCCTGGCTTGAGGACTGGCCACACCCGAAGTCCTTGCCACACACCTGCTCCTCATCTGGGCTCGTCGGGGGAGCTATTTAGAAGAGCGATGGAGCTTCCACCGACGCTGGATTATTGTGTTTGACTTCACGTCAGTCTTCTAGCATAGTCGGAAAGTTTGAGTGTATGCCTGCTGGGATAAAGTGTGTTAACGGCTGCCTCTATTGTTTTCCCTCAGCAGGAATGTGGAACGAGAGAGAGCAGTGACCACTGGTAGTGCAGAGACACTGGAGCAGAGAATAATAATAATAATAATAATAATAATAATAATAATAATAATAATAATAATAATGGATTGGATTTATATAGCGCTTTTCAAGGCACCCAAAGCGCTTTACAATACCACTATTCATTCACTCTCACATTCACACACTGGTGGAGGCAGCTACAGTTGTAGCCACAGCCGCCCTGGGGCAGACTGACAGAAGCGAGGCTGCCATATCGCGGCCTCGGCCCCTCTGGCCAACACCAGTAGGCAAGTAGGGTAAAGTGTCTTGCCCAAGGACACAACGACCAGGACAGAGAGGCCAGGGATCGAACCGGCGACCTTCCGGTTACAGATGCGATTCCCAACCCCCCGAGCCACGGTCGCCCCAGTGTAGTGTAGAGAGCACTACACTGGGACTTTTTGGGAAGAAGACACGACACGGGAGTCTGGGACACTAGGGGATTTATTGTTGCTTACTTCACCACGTTGTAAATAAACACTGTTTGCACTGAAGAGTCCGGCGTTTGGGTCCTATTCGCCCACCTCCCCACGGTCTGCCGACACAGACCGTGACAGAAACATTTCTTGCATTGAAAATGCCATGTCATGGTCCGGGATGTGCAGCTGTAATTTTCCATCAGGTTCCTGAGACTCCCTGGTATCCTGGCCACCTCCTCCTCCAGTTCCTCACACCTGGAGCCAATTGCAGGCAATCAAGCCAGAGTGATTTAAACCTCATGCTTACGTTCATTCAGATCGTCATCAGCCCATGTTGTCAGGATACTAAACCACCATTTTGGAAATCACTCTGTGCCTTGCCTGCCTGCCCTCCTGCCAACACATTCCATCAGGAACCTCTGGATCTCAGGTCAGCCTTTCCACACCACTCAGCTCACCCTGGATTTACGTCACATCCCTCTCATCTCCCTTTTTCTCCTCGTCCAAGTAAGAATAGCTACATAATATATTTACCAACTTCAGAGCTTCACTCCACTATTTCCCTAACTCTGTTTCCTCTTTCCTCAGTGTGACTGCCAACTGCCCTGTTCAGTTTGCATCTCAGGCCCCATTTCCCCTCTCTGGATCCACATCCCCCTAGCTACGTTACCCAGGCCACGCCACGTCAAGTTATTTGTTTCATTGCTTTTTGTCCTTGCCACGTTTTCAAGCCTAAGTCGAACCAATAAATATATTGTAAAATTGCTTGCTGTCTCTGCTCTGGGTTTCTGCACCTGAGTCCTGTCTTGGTACTGACCTTTCAGTCCGGTGAAAATGACCAGATGAACAGAATCAACTTTTTGGGATTTTCTTACCTGGATGATTGGGGATGACAAAGCAGCTGATAGTCAGATAATTCACTGTAATTATCAAGTATTCTAATTCCCGCCTCCTGCATGCTTTGTCACTCATCTAAATAAGTAATAAAAAGCAAACTGATATCTGGATCAGAGGGTTCAGACCGCAGCGGATAAAGGGCTTGAGGAAGCACTGTGAGCGGAGGCAGAAGAGGGGAAAGGTGGTGTGCTGGAGAGGCTAAAGGCTAATGCTAGGAGACCACCGATTCCGTCCCCGTTCCTGGCCAATGTCCGCTCTCTAGACAACAAGCTGGACCTTCTGCGAATGAGACTGGGTGTTTCGGAGGAGATGAGGAACTGTTCCATACTGTGTCTCACAGAAACATGGCTAAAAGACAACATGTCGAACTCAGCCTTCCAGATCTACCGATGGCAGCTCTTCCTGGCCAACTGCAATATGCTATCGGGGAAAGCTCGCGGAGGTGGCTTATGCGTCTACATAAACAAAGGTTGGTGCACGAACTGTGTGGTGATAAACAGCCACAGTTCGAGGATGTGGAAATTATGACTGTGAAATGTCGCCCATTCTATTCACCTCGTCAGTTTTCAATGATGTTTGTCAGTAACAACGCACTGAAGGAGCTACACAACAACATCAGCTCGCTTCAGAATAAGCACCCGGAACCTTTTTACATAGTGGCTGGGGATTTTAACCATGTAAACATGACAGACATCTTGCCAAGGTTTTACCAGCATGTCACCATACTGACACGGGGAAATAACACGCTGGGCTGTGTTTACATCAATATGCGAGACGTATACAGAGCAGTACCCCGCCCCGTCCTGACAGACATCTTTATGTCCTCCCTCACCCAGGCAGCTGTCCCCACCTTTATGAAGACTGCCACCATCATCCCAGTCCCCAAGAGTTCTGGGTCTAAATGACTATTGGCCAGTAGCCCTCATGCCGATCGTCAGGAAATGCTTTGAGAGGCTGATTATGGCCCACATCAAAGCCACCATTAGTTTCACTTCAGACCCACACCAGTAGGCCTACTGGAAGAATCGATCCACAGAAGACCACCCACCTGGAGCAGAAGAATTCCTACGTCTGTTTGCTCTTCGTAGACTTCTCATCCGCTTTCAATACAATTATCCCGCAGACACTTGTTGACAAATTACTGACCCTAGGACTGAGCTCCTCTCTTTGTAACTGGGTCCTGGACTTCCTGAACAACAGAACGGAGTCTGTGTGGATCCACAATATCTTCTCATCTTCCAGAGTCCTCAGCACGGGCTCCCCTCTGGGCTGTGTGCTAAGTACCCTCATGTTCACGCTGCTTACATATGACTGCTCACCCAACCATCCAAGCTGTCATATTGTAAAGTTTGTGGAAGACACAGCAGTGGTTGGTTGCATCACAAACAATGATGAGACCAGCTACAGGAAGGAGGTGGAACACTTGGAGGACTGGTGCAGGCAAAACAATCTCTGATTAAATGAGAAGAAGACAAGGGAGATGATTGTGGACTTCAGGAGGGGAAGACACACACACACACCCCTGCACGTTGGAGGATCTGCAGTCGAAGTAGTACCCAGCTACAGCTCTTTGGGCCCCTGAGGATGCTGTCTGTATTTTCTGTTGTTTCCGATGTTCAACAAGTAGGTCAAACTTCCATTGTTGCCTGGTCTTAGACTTTTCATCCTATGCTAGACCAGCCTTCTCAGTGAATTCAAACACATTTTGAAATGTATTCTTATCTAGAAGCATTGTAAGTCTATTTTGGTTTCGCTCCTCAATTAGGTAATTAACCAATAAACAATTAACAGGCTATACTCTCTGCTCACATTCACACTAATGCTGCAGAACTGATCAAACAGAACTTCACAAAGCAGATGGGTAATGACCCTAAGCAAACTTCAAAAACAACCCAAGAGCTTCTCGTGGTAAAAATGAGATTACATTTTATTGTGAGCAACATGGAAAGTGTGAATATGGCAGCACGTTATTTGTGCCACTGTATGTTTGACTTTCACAGGGCATCATTTTGTGTGTGTACACAAGTGTGTGTGTGTGTGAGAGAGAGACATGCCATCAGCACCATCAGCTGACAGGCCACTGTCTGATTATAAAGGCACTTTACTGGTATTAATATTAATGCCACTCCATTTTATTCAGGATGTCTGCCTGCCACTCTGATCAGACTGCACTTTACCACTTTAAACGGTGTTTGTGTGTTTCATTGGAGGTGTGTGTGTGTGTGTGTGTGTGTGTGTGTGCGCGCGCGCGCGCGCGTGTGTGTGTAAAGGGATTCATGTGTTTCTCTCTGACATAAATACAGCTGTCAAAGAAGGAATCGTCGTAGTCCATTAGCACCGGGCAAGTTTTAAACTTAATCCCCTTTTCAATAAAATTAGCTTTATTTCCCACTATGTTGTTTCTTAGTTGTTAGAATTTTGCTAAAACCAAAATTAAAAAAAAAAAAAACAATGAAAAAGGGGTTATTCGCATGCAAAAACATGCAATGTGAAAAGGAAGAAAACACTGCTTACAGTGAAAAACAAAATTAAGAAAAAGATTTGTTTTTGGTCAGCTAAGTGTGGTCTGTGTTGTGGATTTAATATTTCATGACAATATTTTATCTCTTTGTTATTTTATCAAATTCATTCTAAGACACATTCAAATGGAACAGAAATAGAAAAATATCAGGAGATTTTAAAATGTAGGAAATAAAAATGGGATGCAATGATTTACAGATTTAAAAAACTAATTTTATTTACAAAACAACATGGAAAACATTTAAGATCACTAAACTGGGAAAGAAAAATGTGAGCTCAATTTAATTTGATGGCAGCATAATGCTCCTAAAAGTTGAATGTAATCATGTATAACAGTCTGTAATTGCTTGGGAACTGAGGAGAGCAGCCTTTCTTAACTTTTGAGAGAGGAATGTTTTCCCATGGTTGTTTGAATGGGAAAACATTTTTGTGCACACAGAGATTTCTCTACATTCTCAGAATCTTTTGTTGACCCATCCCAACTTGTGCTTCAATAGGAGAGCAAGTTTATTTTTATTTAACCCTTGTATGGTGTTCGGGTCTGTGAGACCCGTTTTCAGTTTTTCTCAAAAGAAAAATTAAACAATTAATTATTTTTTCAACCTGAAATTCATTGGCTTTGGCTTATTTTCTGTGAAGAACATAAATCCGAACTAATTTTCAATGACCTCATACTGTACCTCCCCCCACGCATTTACATTACATACAAGGTGTTCGGGTCCACTGGACCCAGGCCTAATAAAAGTGTTGAAAGTGCAGGTCCTGTGTTCCCACACTCTGTCTTCCTCCTTTCTGGTGCTGCTGATAGTGTTTTCTTCCCCTCCTGCTCCCGCACAAAGTTGCAACATTATTGAAAATTCAACTATCAACACCGTCTGCTCTTACATTCCCACACATTTTACCCTCTTTCTTGAGGGATCCAAATTTTATTTTCTCATACCCTGTCCCACCTGCAAATTAGGGGCATAATACTATAAATAAGACTTTGCCAGTGTGGTTCTTTATCACAACTGATCAAGATGGCAAAAGATTATCTACTGCGAGGGCCATCCAATTAATTTTGGAAGAGAGAGGGGCTTCGGATGATGATGTTGACAAAGAGGTTTCAGAATATTTCACATTTCTGAAAATTCAGAGTCTGACAGTGACTTTGAAGAAGAGGATGAGGTTGAGCACCATTTAGTAACAAAACGAAGACGAGTACCCCATCAGCAGCCAGCTCCAGGACCAGAACAAGCCCACCAGACAGCAAGTGAAGAAATATGGATGTCAATAACTGGTGAAATTGAATGGTCTTCTTGCCCAAGAAATGAGCCACCCTGCAGAGCTGTTACTGTAATAAGCCAGGGCCAACACGGCTGACAGTTACTCATGTGCAGGACATCAAGTCTTCATTTGAGCTTTTCATCCCAGATTCCATCCAGAAAATTATTCTGGATTGCAGTAATCTAGAAGGAAGGTGTTTTTTGGAGAGAGGTGGAAGGAGATGGACCAAATTCATCTAAGAACCCCAAAGGCCTACTTTGGGGGTTTTATCCTTGCAGGAGTTTTCAGGTCCGAAAGGGAATCCACAGAATCCCTGTGGGATGCAGAAACCGGCAAGAACCTTTCCGTGCATCAATGTTTCTGGAAAACTTCCACAAAATTTCCAGGATTATCCGTTTTGATAACCGAGACGACAGACCAGCTCGACGGCAGAGAGACAAGCTAGCTGCCATCAGGACAGTGTGGGATAAGTGTGTGCACCACCTCCCCCTCTTTTACAAACCTGGGCCTAATGTCACCATTGATGAGCAGCTGATCACATTTAGTTGTGAAACATATTGCTTCACGTGTAAATGTGTTGTGTCTTTCCACTCACTCCACTTGATTATAACTGATTTATTTTTTTATAACATTTTATTAAAAAAAAGAACAAAAAAAAAACACAAGAAGTACATTAATTCATAACTGTGATCTAACAAAGGTAAAGGGAAAAAATTAACCATGTTTGCTGTTCATATGGTTTGTAATTGGGATGAACTAAAGCCACCTGTTGAGTAATTTAACATAAAATTGTTTGATAGTGTTAATTTGGAAAGCCAAAACTCTAGCGGGTCCACCAGACCCATGAACACTGGCTGAGTAACAAAAATATGAACACCACACAAGGGTTAAGCTATTAGTTCATGTTTTTTAGGGGGGGGGGGGGGGGGGGGGTTGTCTTTTTTTCCAATTTCAGTGATTAAATAAAAAAAATTAAAAAGAAACAGATGTAAATTTTTGAAAAGGGAAATGCGACAGTGTAGGTTTATTTTGCATCTGCTCACATGTATGTTTAGAAATGTTTTTGGATTACACTCATGGCTGGAGGAGGAAAGCTGAAGAGGAAATCGTACCACATCATCCCAGTAGAGCACTTCACTCACTTCTGGCTTAATTGTAGTTTCTAGAATATTTCAAAGTAGAGTGGGAGCCTTTAGCTGACATTCCCCTCTTCTGTGTAAACAGCTCCCAGTTTGGATTCCAAAGACAGGCACCCTCTCTACTTTCAAGGTTAGGCTTAAAACAGGGATGTCCAAACTACGGCCCGCGGGCCAACTGCGGTCCATTTTTATTTGGCCCGCAAGAAATTTTATAAATAGAATAGAATATGTCCCGCACTTCAACATTTGCTTTAGTATATTGCACTTCTTACTTTGAATCACCAAGGGGAGCTACTGTTGATCAAGGCAGTTGCTCCATCAAAAAGGACAATCACGGAAGAGATTTACCCCAAGTTACTAAACATGGCCAAAATGACCGACAGCTATCTCCATGATGTCCTTCACATATCAACCACTAAGTTTACACCAGACCTGCTAGCCATCCTTCGGTCCAAAGTGCAGCATCACTCCTCGCACTGAATGCAATGCCGTTCACACTTTAGGTGAGTGAAAAACATATTCCACAGTACCCATGTGTTAATAAGCATGCATGTGCAGGTACACATGCTTCAAATATCAATAACGCACATCAATTCTGTAACTACCCTGCTTTTGCACACTTTCTTATATGCATTTTTCTTGTTAACACACAAAGTACACACCGGTGTGCACAGCACACACACTGCACATGGAAAGTCTGCTGATCTCATCTGATGCAGATTTGCTCCTTGATCAAGTGACGTTTGTCCGGATTTTTGGCACGAGTGGCATCGGATCAGCACCGCAGCTGGATGGCCCAATTTACATACCCAGCGCAGCTGATAATCACCAGAATAATTTACTAAAATTATATGCACTCCTGTTATTAAGTCCAGTCCAGTCTGTTAATGTTGATAACCATTTCAAACAAACATTAATAGGTGTGTTGCTAAGCCTAATAACTTAAATAACAAGCTTGAAATTTCTGAATAAATCAATAAAGATCCATTTATGGAAAGCTGTGATGAAGGCAGTTTTGTCTTTAATTATATTCAACAATATAACATATTTGACCACTTTTAATTGATTTTTCAAACGTTAATACACTAAAGTTAAGGCTATATACCTAATTTCTAGTAAGTGGCCCAGCCCGTCCTATATTTTTATGTATGTGGCCCTCAGTGGAAAAAATTTGGACACCCGTGGCTTAAAACTTTCCTTTGTGTTAAAACATATAGTTCAGGGCTGGATTGGTTTACTCTTAGTTCCTTTAGTTCTGCTGCAATAGGCTTCTACTGCTGGGAGGGTTCTTTGAACCCAAGAACACTTCTATGCTCAGTTTCTCTTCCTGCCTATCAGCACTGAGCTAGAAGCAGACTTGTTAATCTACATGCCACAGTCTTCAGATGAATAATTGTGCATTGAATTTATCTGCTAGTGTGATAGCTACAGTTCCTCACCACAACCAGTTCTGTGTTTAGCCTTGTAATTATTACATGCTTTGTGTTTTCTTTGGGTACAAACAAAAACACATGCACCTGCTACTTCTGCAACTTTTCATTGGGAATCGCTCGTGACTTATATCATTTCCATTACACTGGGATGAGACAACTTAATCTTTGATTGTTTCTTTAACTCTCTTCTGTCTGATCATTTCCTGATAACATTTACATTTACAATAATTGATTACACAGCAGTGGAGAGTAGACTTTATCACAGTAGATGTCTTTCTGAAAGCGCTGTAACTAAGTTTAAGAATGTAATCCACCCACTGTTATCATCTTCAATGCCCTGTACCAACATAGAGCAGAGCAGCTATCTGAACATTACTCCAACAGAGGTCGATTATCTTGTTAATAATTTTACCTCCTCAATACGTACGACTCTGGATACTGTAGCTCCGGTGAAAAACAGAGCCTCAAATCAGAAGTACTTGACTTCCTGGTATAAATTCTCAAACACATAGCATAAAGCACATAACTCGTAAGCTGGAGAGGAAATGGCGTGTCACAAATTTAGAAGATCATCATTTAGCCTGGAGAAATAGTTTGCTGCTTTAAAAGAAAGCCCTCCGCAAAGCCAGAACATCTTACTATTCATCATTGATTAAACAAATAAGAACAATCTTAGGTTTCTCTTCAGCACTGAAGTATGTGTGTGTGTATTTATATGTGTATATAAGTTGGACTGTGTATGGGACAAGTTTGAAATATTAAGTAGACGAGACTAAAATCTTTTTTCTAAATGAATTGAAACTAACAGCTGCTAAGAAGATTTCAAATTTTTTTTGTTTGTTTGTTTTTTTTACATTTGACAGGCTCTCCAAAAGTTGATTCTGTTCATCTGGACATAGTGTTTTGTAGGAAAAACGTTTTGTCACTCATCCAAGTGACTTCTTCAGTCTCAGCTGACTGCAGGTTTCCCCAATCATATAAACAGTACATTTGCATAATGATTGAGACCATCCCACTGAAGGAACAGTAGGTTGAGAGGTCAGTTCCTTAATCTTATTTATGCAAAGTCTCATGACCATCGATCAACAACCACTGACCAAAGCCCACTGATCAATGGCCATGAGTACCATTCACAGAGAGTTGGGGAATAGCTGGAATCACAGCATTGTAAGATGGCAAAAGATGTACTCTTAGGCCCCCTCCTCAATTCAAAGATGGTCTTTCCCTTTTCATGTAAATGGCCTCCTTGACTCCGCGCTCAAACCACCGTTCCTTCCTGTCCAAGATGTGTACATCCTCATCCTTGAAAGAGTGTTTTACTACCCATACTACTTACAGTATATGCTTTACATGTCCTCAAACAAACATCCAGAAAGAACCATAGCAGACCATCCTTTCTCTAGTCTGCAGCCTGATGAGGTTTTCCTGATGTCCCCACATTATTCCAAACAGTCGAGAGCCACTGTCATTATGTTCACATCCTTTTAACATTTGCATATAGACAGTGTGCACAAGTTCCTGCAGTCACAACAGCATGCTTGCTTCAATTTGCTCTTCTCTCATACACACATACACAGTAGAGTGTAGAGATTGTAATTTCTTTGTGACCTCCAAAACTTCTCTTTTCCTTTCTTCAGTGTCATGAAAATGAGTCAGATTCCACAGATATATAGCCAATGAAACAAACACACACACACACACACACACACACACACACACACACACACACACACACACACACACACACACACAAAAAGATTCGCACACACAAACACACACACCTATACACTCCTTGGGTCACCTGGACAAGGTGAGTGGGAATTACTCAGAGGACCTTGCCAGAAACCTACAGCCTCCATAAGTGTGTGTGTGTGTGTGTGTGTTTGTGTATGAGTCAGTTTGTGAGTGTGTGCATGAGTCAGAGAGAAAGTGTGTGAGGAGTTTGTATGGGCTCAAAATGTGGTCATAAATATTTTGTACTTGTAAAAAGAATTTGTATGTGCGTAAAAAAGATTTGTATGTGTAAAAAAGATTTGTGTGTGCGTAAAAAAGATTTGTATGTGTAAAAAAGATTTGTGTGTGGACTTGTAACTTGCAGGGGTTTTTTTCTAAGTACGGATTTTGACCCTATTTTTCTTCCTTTCATCTGATTGGTCAATGTCATGTCAATCACAAATGTAACAATCCAATCAGAGAACAGATGGGTTTGGCTGTCGGAGGGGCGCTTTTTTGAACTGCAGGTCCTTGAAGGGTGATACAGTTTGAAGCTGGAGGATCGCTATATAAATATCCGATAGCAGCTAGGTCCCCTAACTTTCAGTAGCTGTTGAAACAAAAAAGTTGTGGTATATCAGTGGTTAGAAATACCATTATTACTTTAGGATTAGTTTAACACAAAGTCAGGGCTGACCCAGGACCATTGCTGTGAGTCACAGTGCGCAGCATAAAAGTCCTTTCACATCGGACGCAGGATGTGCTGCTAATGCTAACTAAAAGCAAAGGATCCAGAATTTGTTACGCTGGCTGCTGGGCTCTGTGGGTTTTTGCAGCAGCTCTACCTGTACTAGATGCACCTGCTCCTTGTCTTTTCTATCTCTGACTTTATGTCCTCTACAAGAGTTTGTTTTTTTTGCTGGTTCTTCAAATGTTCAATAAAAACATGTATGCTAATTCATAACGAAGAAAGCTTTGTAATGAAGACTGTCATTTCCAAAACACTGCCCGCCCCCACCCCGCGGTCCACAGCGCTGTTGAAAAGGCTGTGGAAGTCCCTGTATTAAACACGTAGACCTGTGACACAAAAATCACCAAACTCGGACGACCACAGACTGTTTTCCTTCGTGGTGATGAAGGAAAACGCTGGGTTGGCATGTAAAAGGGCATTTATTCCCTTCAAAGACCTGCAGTTCAAAAAAAGTGCCCCTCGACAGCCAAACCCATCTGTTCTCTGATTGGATTGTTACATTTGTGATTGACATGACATTGACCAATCAGATGAAAGGAAGAAAAATAGGGTCAAAATCCGTACTTGTAACTTGCAGGGTTTTTTTTCTAAGTCCACACACAAATCTTTTTTACGCACACACAAATCTTTTTTACACATACAAATCTTTTTTACACATACAAATCTTTTTTACGCACACACAAATCTTTTTTACGCACACACAAATCTTTTTTACACATACAAATCTTTTTTACGCACACACAAATTATTTTTACACATACAAATCTTTTTTACAAGTACAAAATATTTATGACCACATTTTGAGCCCATAAGTTTGTGCATTCCCTAAATAAAACAATGTTTAAAAATCTGCTATACAAAGCATATTTTAAAGCTGTGCTGTGATGTCCATTAATACAAAGATTTAGCTGAGATTCTGCAGGTCAGGAGTGCTTCTTAAAATACATCAAAGCTGTCTGCATCTCTGTCTGTCTGTTTACTAAATGCTTACCCTCCTGGGAGGACCCAGTGGTAAAAGACCTGTGTGGGGTAATCATTGTTTCTGGTGCATTCAGAGGAATTAGTTTATTGTACAGGGTGGGCCATTTATATGGATACACCCTAATAACATGGGAATGGTTGGTGATATTAAAGTCCTGTTTGTGGCACATTAGTATATGTGAGGGGGCAAACTCCTCAAGATGGGTGGTGACCATGGTGGCCAATTAGAAGTCGGCCATCTTGGATAGAACTTTTGTTTTTTCAATAGGAAGAGGGCCATGTGACACATCACACTTATTGGTAATGTCACAAGAAAAACAATGGTGTGCTTGGTCAAAGGAGCTTGGAAAGAAAAGCGTCTGGACTTCTTTAAGTTATTTGAAGACGTTTCACCTCTCATCCAAGAAGCTTCTTCAGTTCTAAGGTCAAATGGTGGGGAGTCCCAGATTTAAACCTAGTGGGAGTTTCCCCCCACAGAGGGACAAAAGGACCCCCTGATGATCCTCTAATCGCCTGAGCCAAGGTGTGAAACTGGGTGTGGGTCCCAATCAGCCAGAGTTTCGGGTGTGTTCATTGTGAAACCTGGCCCCACCTTATCATACGAATTCCTGAGGTCAGATGGCCCAGGATGTGAGTGGGCGTTAAGGCGTCTGGGGAGGGAACTCAAAACTGGATTATAAATGTCAGAGAGTTGGTGTCGTAAACCACCGCCTCTGTTCAAAGATGGTCGCTCACAGTGGACATAGATGGCTTCTTTCACTCTTTCAAACCATCTGTCCTCTCTGTCCAAAATGTGAACATTGGCATCCTCGAAAGAGTGTCCTTTATCCTTAAGATGCAGATGGACTGCTGAGTCTTGTCCTGTGGAGGTGGCTCTTCTGTGTTGTGCCATGCGCTTGTGAAGTGGCTGATTGGTCTCTCCAATGTAGAGGTCTGGGCATTCCTCGCTGCTCTGTACAGCATACACCACATTGTTAAGTCTGTGTTTTGGCATTTTGTCTTTCAGGTGAACCAGTTTTTGTCTGAGCGTGTTGCTGGGTCTGAAATGCACCGGGATGTCATGCTTGGAGAAAACTCTCCTGAGTTTTTCTGATACACCGGCTACATAGGGGATGACAATGTTGTTGCGTCTGTCCTTCTTATCCTCCCTCGCTGGTGTCCGATCTTCTTTTCTGTGCCTCTTTGCTGACTTTAAGAACGCCCATTTAGGATAACCACACGTTTTGAGTGCAAAAACCCTCATAAACCACATGATTGAGAAGAATGCTATTAAAACAGACAAACACTAGTTTGCTTCCAGTTTAAGAGAGGGCCAACTTTGAGTATAAACTAGGTCGGAGGCTGACAGGAAACTGCATGCCTTTGCAGAGCACAGAAGGTGCAGACAGAAAGTGAAACTAAACAGAGTGCACTCCAGATCGAAACTGTGTGTGATGTATAGCAGAACTATATATACGCATTTGGCTTGCAATGCTTTTAGACCTATGGGTGCGTGCTCGTGTCTACAGGTCTCAGTTTCCGGAAATGTACAATAAAGATCCTTTTTTTTTTAGCTTGACCACACTGTGTCGGGTCTTTCTCGGTCGGTAAAATAATTTAAAAAAGAACTGGATTTTGTTAACAACCAAGTAAATAGAAAAAGCAGGAGCAACTGAAACAAGCTGTATGTTAGTCGATGCATGTGCAGAAAATGATAATCGAATACTCTAATAGCTAGTGATCCCAACTTTTAAAATGTTCTCATTTTTTTTGATTACTATCTGTTTGTTTAATCTCATTTTAATCTGCCATGCTACTAATTTGTCAGTACTAGTAAAAATTCCAATCTCAACTTATTTACTTGAAAAACAAAATAGGGTAGGTGTAAAAAAACCCCTAACATTTAAAAAAGGCACCTTTACCAGAGAAACAGCAAGAAACATGTTTGGCTATCTGGGTGAAAAAGCCCCATTAATACTCAATGAAATGCCTCCTTGACCTCTACATGGTCTGCAGGAGGGCAAATTCAAAATAGCTGACCAGTGTCTCTTTGAGATATCAAACATCCCAAATTCATCTGTAACTTGTCAATATTTAGAGAAGAAAAAAAATACAGAAATATTGCTGCTCCTAATTCTCAGTTGTATAGATTTAGAATATGTCTCTATTTCCTAGGCACAGGATGGCGTTGAGCATTATTCAATAGGTGCCTTCCATATCAGCTGTGTTGTCTGGTGCTCAGGGTCAGGGATGATATGAGGCGTCTGTGACATGATAAATGTGTTTTTCTCTCTCTGCTCACACCTTCTGAAAGAGAAACATAATAACAAAAGTTTTCTCCCAAACTGAGAAAAACTTTCTTTTTTCATCCAATGGCTCCTGTCCTGTTTCTCTCAGACAGACAGAGGGACGATGGGCTGATTTCGGGGTGTCTGATTGCTATGCATTGTTTAGTTTCTTTCATTAATACTGGGTGCCAGTTGTGGGCTACAGATGAACAATAGCAGGGGCCAGGCATGGATCAATAGTAGATTGCTGATAGTACCCCGTCCATTCTCCACACCAGATTACTTGATAAATGGGTCGGTCCATACACAGTGACAGGCCAGGATGAGTAGAGCTCAGGTAGGCCCTGTGTCTCCTGGATATCACATGCTCACATGCTCTGTGTGTGTGTGTGTGTGTGTGTGTGTGTGTGTGTGTGTGTGTGTGTGTGTGTGTGTGTGTGTGTGTGTGTGTGCGCGTGCATGTGTGTTGTTTGTAGGTGACACTAAATGTGTGCATTTTCAATAATTGTGTGTATTCTGTTTTTGTAAGAGCATGTGTATAAATAGGTCTTCAAAAGAACTATTGTATTTATATTTGTGAGAGTGACCATTGACTGATTTAGTATGAGTTTATTGTGTTAGCTGTGTAAACTGAGTGATCACAACATTGGCAACTTTATTATTATAATTTGATTCTTACAAATATGGGCAGACAACATGAACTGAATCTGCATAAAAGAGTTTACACCAGAAGGACTTCCAGAGGATGGACAGTGAAGGTATAACCTCACTAGAGGCAGAGCAGGGTCAACAGACCTTTCCAGAGGTTGGTTGGTTGGTGAGGCGAACAGTGCGGCTAAGAACCCACTAGTGGTGGAACAGGGCAGATGGACTCTTTTGTAGGTCAGACTAGATGCCATCTGTTGAGGTGAAACTCCACAATGCAGAACAGATAACCAGCTATGAAGGTGGAACTCCACTGAGTGCCAGGAGTGAAGTCTGATAGCAGAGGTTGTGAGGGAATGTTTGATAGCCGTGGTACTTGTTTAAAAGTGTAGGACAAGCGATGGAGACAAAGCAGACCGAGTCAGAAGCTATGGGGACCAACTTGAAACCAGGAACTACAGAGACCTACTTAGGACCAGAACCTAATGGAAAAACCTTGGGAGCAGGAGCAATAGAGACAGACTTGTGAAAACTCAAACTCAAAACAGAAACAGTAAAGGGAAATAGCTCTCCAATATGGCTAGAAACAAAGACGACTGATTCCGAGTCATTTGCAGAGTTTAAAGGAATGAACTAGAAATAAAGAGCACTGGCTCAAACAGAAGCTTTTAAAAAAATCTAAGGGGAAGAAACAGAAGCTGAGAGTTCTAACTCAAGTAAAAGCAGAAACAGAACCAGGCTCAGGAAGAGGAAGCCATCTACTGCAACTGGTTTGGGGTTGAGGAGAAAGAGAAAAGTGGGTGAGGGTTAGGTCTAGCACCACAAGTTCAGACACAAGTGTACTGTCAGAGCCCATAGAAATATCACTGGTACCTGTCACTAGTGCTGTGTCTCTCCTATAATAAACTACTAAAGAAGTCATGACTTAACTCTTCAAATTAATTATTACTCTGTATGTGTTCACTGTTTTAATAGTTTTCGTAATGAAAGGAAGGTTCCAACCTCAGACTACAAAGCCATACAGACATGTATAATTCTTCACAATAGAAACATGTCAAAATGTTAAATGTAAATGAGAAAATGTACAATTTTATCAAAATTTTTAAATCCTTTTGATGGCTGCAACATGTCTCAAAAACTTGGGACAGGGCCATTTTTAACATTGTGCAGCACTGCCGCTTCCTGTAACAACAAAGACTCTCAGAATATGTTGATGATATTATGTACTGTGGATCAGATATTTAAAGTATTCATAGTGTTGTGTTTAGAAACATTATTCTGAAATTATTCCACAACTTGTAGATGCAGCTTTTTGCACACTGGTGAACCTCTGTCCATTTCTACTAAAGACAAGCTCTGCCTCTCTCTTTTTTTATACCCAATCATCTTATTGATCTGTTGCCATTTAATCTGATTAGTTGCAAAATGTTTTTCCACAACTTTTTTGGGATGTATTGCTAGCATTAAATTCAAAATGAGCTAATAGTTTTCTTCAAATTGTGTATTTTCTTGTTTAAACATTTGATAAGTTTTCTATGTATATTTTAATACTTATATGGGTTTATGATACTTACAAATCGAATACAATGATAGATTATAATAATTATGATGATTAGACTTTATGCACCAAGCAAACTTTTTTTTACATGTACCTTTCATGTTCCTGCTTATTGATATTAAAGTCAAAATGCTGCTCAACTAACTGCCCAAGAGGCATAGGCACTCATAAAGCTGGTGAGATTTACTTCCAAAAGGCCTTCATAACATCAGCATAATAATTAGCAGTTATTTCCTTCCAAGCAATTTAGAATCTCACTGCTTCAGGTTTTATTGTATGTGTATGTATAATGAACACTATTAACCAGTGTGACTGTGACTTTCTTTTAATTGATACACAGGAAAAATAAATAAATGCCAAACTGGCAATTTATGGCAGCAACAGCAGGATGCAATGTCAATCTAACAGGGGTTAAAAAATTTCTGTGTGCTGAAGAACAATATGAGTTTAGGAAAACACAAAAATTAATTCTTGGTTCCTTAGATGCCAATTATTTCCTCTATTTCTGGCAAAAACATATTTTCACAGTTACCTGTGTAATTGTTTGGAACATTTTCCCCTGAAGCTCAACATCTACCATGGTGTCTCTAATTTGTTTGATATTTTCCATGAAATAGATGGGACTGAAACAAAGTGTAAGTTGCTATAATTCAAGGTCCTTCAGCCAAGCAGGGGAACACCAGTGGCTAGTTAATCTACTCATTGACACGTTGTCCTTTGGAGCAGCTGAAGGACGGTCCTTAGACTAATGACCACTCAGGATCCAGGTGTGGTGCCCATTTAAAAGAGAAACAAACAGCTCCTGGCAATGGTTAGTGAGTATGTGGATGTGACATGATAAAAACGTGTGCATATTGAAACAAACCCACTGTTTCTGAGTCACACAAAGTCACAGACACATAAACAGAATATTATTTACATATGTCCACAGATTTATGTATCAGATTTGTTTATATAGCATGTTTAAGAAGAACAGCTGTTGACTAAAGTGCTGTGAAGCTAAAACAATAAAACTCTACAAGAAAGAACTAATATTTAAAAAGAATTAAACATGAATTAAAAACTAAATAACTAGTCTAGTTTAAAAGCTAAAGAATAAAATGGGCCTTCAAATAGGTTTTAGAAGTGTCTCATATTGGTCCTGATGTGAAGAGGCAGTCTGTTCTACAATTTAGGGGCAGCTGAAAAGCGTGGAAGATAATCGTTGGTCAAGCAAAGAACCAGCGTACTGGTTGCGCGGCAGACCACCGCCGCTGGTCGCCCACTAAGGACAAGAAGAGGGGCAGCTACAACAAACGCCTAATCTCCTGCTGTCTCCTTGTTTTAATCTGGACCTTAGGACAGTTAGGAGCATTTACTTGGCAGACTTTAGCGACCTGTGTGTGTCATGGCCCTGGGCCCTGGGTCATGAGTTTCTTGGTGTTTTGTTATTCTTTTTAGTCTAGTTTCATTTCGGTTTATCTAGTTACATTCTGCCATGCTTCATGCCCAAGTTTTCTTTGTTTGTCAAGTTCAAGTCATTTCTGGATCTTCTTATGTTTCCTGTTTTATTTTGAAAGAGTTTTGTGTTATGTTTAGTTTCACGTGTCCTGTCATTATGTTAATTGTTGTCAGCTGTTTTTCTCATGTGATTCTACTTCCTTTGATCATTCCTTATGTGTATTTAGTCTGTGTGTTCCACTCAGTCAGTGTCAGATCGTCTGTTAACCTCACCACAGTTTTCATAGGTTTACTCCAGTGTTTCTCTGTGTTTTCTAGTTTACTCAGTGTTCATAGTTTGTCATAGTTTTTCACTGAGTGTCACAGCCTTTTTTGTTAACACAGTGTTCATAGCCTCCTTAGTTTCTCTAGTTCCTTGTTTTTCTTCTGCAATCAGCCAATAAAGGCTCGCTTTGTTTTTGAAACTACGTTTTGTCTCCACCGTGTCTGCATCTGGGTCTACCTCTTTCCTCACACCGGTGCACCCCGCCGTGACAGTGTGCAGGGTTAGCAGATCATAAAAGTAAGGCTACAATCTATGCAATGCCTTAAACACAAGCAATAAAATCTTAAAATCAATTCTAAAACTCACTACTGCCAATATAATAAAGCAACTGTTCTCACCTGTGTGCCAAATTTATAGCTTAGTTGCAGTGTTTTGGATCATTTGCAGTTAGAATAGAATAGAATAGCCTTTATTGTCATTGTACAGAGTACAACGAAATTGGAGTGCCACTCCCTTGGTGCAAGTTTCAATAATAAATATAAATGTAAAATATAAAAAGTACAAAAAAACCAATCGTAAGTACTCAAACAATAGTATGTACAATATATACAGGATAGCAGCATTAATATAATGACAGTATGAATAGCAGCATAATATAATGACAGTGACGGTATGGAATAGGTTCAATTGTTTTTGTGCTTATTTACTACGGTGATAGCTCTGGGAAAGAAGCTATCCCTGAATCTGTTTGTCCTGGTTTTATGTGACCTGTACCGTCGGCCTGACGGTAATAGTTCAAACAGTTGGTTGCTTGGGTGAGAGTGGTCCTTGATGATATTGCCAGCTCTGCTGAGGTACCGAGAGTTTGCAGTGACCTCCAGGCTGGGCAGAGAGCAGCCAGTGATCTTCTGGGCTGTGTTGATGACCCTCTGCAGTACTTTCCTGTCTGCAGCTGAGCACCCTGCATACCATGTTGTTATGCCGTACGTTAGGATGCTCTCTATGGTGGCTCTGTAAAATGTCACCAGCAGCCTCTCCTCCAGGTTGTTCCTCCTGAGCACTCTCAGAAAGTGGAGACGCTGCTGGGCCTTTTTAACCGCCGCTGTAGTATTTGCAGTCCAGGAGAGGTCATCAGATATCTGCACGCCCAGAAACCTCATGGAGTGTACCCTCTCCACACAGCTCCCATGAATGTAAAGTGGGGCCGGGTCTGCTCTGCCCTTCCTGAAGTCCAAGATAAGTTCTTTAGTTTTCGTGGTGTTCAGTTGGAGGTTGTTAACTGAACACCACTCAGTCAGTCTGTTGACCTCATCTCTGTAGTCCGACTCATCCCCCCTTGAGATGAGTCCAACCACTGTGGTGTCATCCGCGAACTTTATGATGGTGTTTGAGAGATGGGTAGGGGAGCAGTCGGATGTGTAGAGCGTAAACAGCTAAGAAATGACAGACTGATACTTGAATAAAGACTGTTACAATATTTGAGATAAATGAAGACATGGATAACCCTTTCAAAGTCTCTGAAGCAAAGTAAGTTTAGCAAGTGCTCCAAGTTGAAAGAAACTATTTTTAACAACTGCATTTATCTGCTGGCAAAGACCACTCCCAAGTTCCTTCCAAGGGTATTTTTTTTTATGCTTAAAAACCTAAGTTATGGAATTCAGGAAATGTGGGAATGATCTGCATAACAATGAAATCATATGCAATATTTTTTTCTAAATTAGCAAAAAGGAAATCTATCCATTCGCTTCCGCTTATCCTTTTCAGGGTCGCGGGGGGCGCTAGAGCCTATCCCAGCTGTCATAGGGCGAGAGGCAGGGTACACCCTGGACAGGTCGCCAGTCTGTCGCAGGGCTAACACATAGGGACAGGCAACCATTCATACTCACATTCACTCGCACATTCACACCTAGTGGCAATTTGGATTATCCAATTAACCTATCCCCACAAGCTGCATGTCTTTGGACGGTGGGAGGAAGCCGGAGTACCCGGAGGGAACCCACGCAAACACGGGGAGAACATGCAAACTCCACACAGAAAGACCCCGGCCTGATGGTGGAATTGAACTCAGGACCTTCTTTCTGTGCGGCAACAGTGCTAGCCACCGTGCTGCCCCCGAAAAGGAAAACAATTAAATTTAAAAAACGACTGGGACAATAGGGACCCCACATGAGAACAGCGCTTTAAGGATGATGTGTCAGTCTGTTTTTAACTGAAAAGCTTTTGTTCGTAAAATAACAGTAAAGTACCGTAATGCAGTTCCTTTAAATGACCTTTTGTCATGAACCGAAGGTTCACCCAAGGAATTGACCCAAATGCAGACACACTAAAAATATGTACAAGGATGTTAATTTTTTTGATAACCAAAAAAGTAGCTTTTATTGAACAATATTAAACAAGTAGTGGGATGAATGCTATTGTATTGGCCTGATGTGTTTTATATTGATGTACCTAGAGGGACAACCTCAGATAAAGCAGTTATTGAACTCAGTTTAATATTCCTTTTACACATAAACCAAATTTTTCAAAATACCGCTTCTCAAAATGTTTGAAGTTTGGGGCAGAGCCAAAACATATGACTGTGGTCAGCTGGGCAATGTCCAAACCTAGTACATAATGAATCTGCGCCAGGATACATTCTTGCTGTTCTACTTTGAAATAAGTGCAATCTGTGCTGTTCCATGTCTGATGCAGATTGACGAGGAATGAATTCTTGTGATTGCAGCCTGCTAGGCATCATCTATAAAGATTTACCCCAGTTCTTCTTCCCATACGTTTTTCAAATGGCTATGTGATGGAGACACAGAATCCTCAAACTTGACATATATGGCTGACACCAAGCCCTTATGCATTGGATTCATGTCCAAACATTCATCAATCCAGCTTTTTTTTTTTTTTTTTTTTTTTTTTTTTGGCGCCTGTCCTTTTTGGCTCTTTTGCCATCAGAATTATTGTCTAAAGGCAAAGAAAGATGCCCAACGGATTTACTTTACCAAATTGACCATCCCAGCCTTGCCATAATGGTCCATTTGATTCACCTTTTATTGTTTATTTTATTTTCACTTGCTGAATACGGGACAGACTTGACTGGGGGAAAGAAGGGGAGAAAGAAAGAGGGAAAGAGAAACAGCTGAGAAGAGGGACAAGGGAAAAAACCCAAAACCAACAGAATGGGCAGGGGAAAAAAAATGCATCTATCGATCACCTGTTGAGAAAGAAAACAAGCAGAAGAGAACAAGAATAATAGAATAAACAACATCACAGTGATATATGGGAATATGACAGTAAATACTAAATATTAAACATTATTGTGCAGCACATAAGATCAACAGAACACAGTGTGCTTTGAGGTAGGTGTTAGGTGTGGCTGTGTGCAGACAGGAATAGGACCCAAGGTGCAGACTCCGGAGACAGAACTTAAACCAAAACAGCTTTAATGCTGAACTCAAACATAACATAACTGGGGAAAAAAGGTCAAAAATAAACTAACACCGGCGGATTGACAAAACACACAGCAAAATAAACGGTAGATCGCGACACGGACACAGAGAAACACAGGGCTTAAATACACAGAGGGAGCAATCAGGGAATGAATAACAGGAGGGAAATACAGCTGGGGCAAATCAGAACTGATGAGACAAAAGGAAGCGTAAACTGAACACACTGAGATAAGACAGAGACCTTCAAAGTAAAACAGGAAACACATAACACAGACTCACATGCAGGCACTACAGAGGGAACAGAGACGTGGGACCAGGGCAGACTGACTGAACACGGGGATATAGGAACTAAGGATACATAGAGACGCGAACTAGACAAGGGGATGCAGGTGATAGGGGAGACAGAGCAACTAAAGAAGACAGAGACATAAGCCATAAGACGGAACTCAAAGAAACCAAAAACTAGAAATTATAAATAATAACAAACTCAAAAACCCTGGGTCGACGACCCAGGCATCCTAACAGTAGGAGCCAAAAAGGGTAGTTTGTGGGTGTGATCATACCCGTGTGTACACCTGTGAGCATGGATGCGCTTGTTTTTTTTTTTTGTTTTTTTTGTTTTTTTTTTTAAAAGGTTCCTTCATGTAATGATCTGCTAGAGGGTGTGGGGGAGCCACTGCCCCGTCCTCCAGGGCATGAAGCAGGTATGGAGGAGATCAAAACTCCAGACATCCAGAGGCCCCCAGAACACAAGAGACCAAGGAAGACCAACAGAGGGGCAGCCGCGCCACTGTCCCAGAAAGAGCTGAGGAGAGTCCCAGATGAGGGCTCACTCAGCAGCCGCGGAGCAGAAGCCAGGGGGGGAGTTGCAGTGACGCGCCCGTGAGCTCCGCCGGCAGCCAACTGTGCCTGAGTGACCGAGCCCCAGGCCGAGAGGCCGGGGGCACCCCACCTCCGAAGTGGCCCGAGCGAGCCCCAGGCTCCAGGCCCCGATAAGCGGCCGCCAAGGAGTGAGCCGGTGTGTACCTGGACGTCCATCCCCAGACACAAAGAACCACCAACGCACCGATGTCTGAGGGAGTCCGCCACTGGCAGGGGAAGTGGTGGTGGGTGGAGATAGGCCTCCAAACCTTGGAGGGCCTGAGATGTCCCCAGAGAGGTGGCGTCTGATACCCAACCTGACATATAGACACAGACATACAGGCACACACAGATACAAACATCCATTCCCACCCTCCTGCTCTCATATGCACTTACTCCACACTCAACCAACGTGGAGACAAATATAAAGAGACTCTGTACACACGATCACACTCCCCAAGCGTACTCTACGAACCGGGTCTAGGTACCCTTGCCCCTGGAGGGGGGAATTGCACCCAGACCCAGGTGGTGTTACCCTTTTCCCTGCGTTGGGGAGAGGCAAACCGCCCCGACTCCGCAGCAGCAGGGAGGCCCCACACTCCAGACCGCAGTCGGACGGCCAACTCCTCCTCCTAGCCCCCCCCCCACTCCAGCAGGTCGCAGAGAATGGGGTGAGAGAAGACTCCAAACCTCCCTCCACCCGCTCATTGTAGTGTTGATGCATGTGTGTTCTAAGGTGCATTTAAAACCCAGGAGGGCATGGAGCTACCTGCCAGGGCCTTCTTGTCTAAAACCTCCCTGAATAGTTTTAATAGTAAAGGGAGTAATTTAGGTGCAAACTTCTTAAAAAAACTAGATGGGAAATACAACTGGGCTGTGCACCTTACCAGACTTCAATGTCTTGATAGCCTCGTTTATTTCTGATAGTGTAATATTGTTCTCCAATTTAGATTTATCAGAGTCTTCCAGAGTCGGCATAGCCAAATTACTGAAAAAATCTTCCACTAAGTCTGCATCACAGGCTTCGGAAGTACACACCATCCATCCATTCGCTTCCGCTTATCCTTTTCAGGGTCGCGGGGGGCACTGGAGCCTATCCCAGCTGTCATAGGGCGAGGAGGCGGGGTACACCCTGGACAGGTCGCCAGTCTGTCGCAGGGCCAACACACAGGGACAGACAACCATTCGCACTCTCATTCACACCTAGTGGCAATTTGGATTATCCAATTAACCTATCCCCACAAGCTGCATGTCTTTGGATGGTGGGAGGAAGCCTGAGTACCCGGAGGGAACCCACGCAAACACGGGGAGAACATGCAAACTCCACACAGAAAGACCCCGGCCTGATGGTGGAATTGAACTCAGGACCTTCTTGCTGTGCGGCAACAGTGCTAACCACCGCGCCACCGTGCTGCCTCACCCATTCACACACACATTCACACCCTGGTGATGGCAAGCTACATTTTAGCCACAGCCACCCTGGGGCGCACTGACAGAGGCGAGGCTGCCTGACACTGGCACCACCGGGCCCTCTGACCACCACCGGTAGGCAACGGGTGAAGTGTCTTGCCCAAGAACACAACGACCGAGACTGTCCAAGCCGGGGCTCGAACCGGCAACCTTCCGATTGCAAGGCAAACTCCCAACTCTTGAGCCACGATCGCCCTGTCGGAAGTACACACATTTTCATAAAATGACTTAAACTGAGAATTAATATCATTTGCTGTAGTAAGTATGTTTCCACATTGATCCTTTATGGCTGTAATAAAACCTGTGGGTGATTGCTGAAGTTTTTACTCATAACCGGGTCGTCTCGTGGTTTGGTTTGGGAACCAGGGCGGGTGCTTGCCCTCTCTCTCCCCAGCATCTTGTGTTGCATCTCTACACTCCCAGACTGGGGCGTAACAGATTCATTTAACTAATAAAAATATCTATTTGTGTATTAATAAAGTCCGTAAACTTTTGTTCAGATAATAACCTTGGGTTAAACCTCGTTACTGGAGAATGATGTGATATTATTATGCTGTGATAGTCTACTTGGATAACCATGGACAACAGCTTTTGGTCAATTAAAAAGTAGTCTATTCTTGAATATGTTCTGTGTACTGGGGAAAAAATGAAAACTGTTTGGATGACGGATATTTAAATCTCCAGGGATCTATTATTCCATATGTCTTGTGAAACATTGTGTCAGGGCTCTGTGTGCGGGCAGGCGGAGAGGAGGATCCAAACGCAGGACTCAGACACAAACGTGAAACTCAAAACCTCAGCTTTATTGCTGGTACGAAAACAAAACCTGAAGTGAACACAGAATATGGAGACCAGAAACACACAGGCATAATCTGAGGGTACGACGCGACACTGAGCACAGGAAAACACAGGGCTAATATACACAGGGTGGTAATCAGCGAATGGGCAACAGAAGGGAGACACAGCTGGGAGAGATCAGGGTTAACGAGATGGGGGGAACCAAGCTGCACACATTAACATAAGACAAAGACTTTCACAATAAAATAGGACACATGAATTACTAAACAAGCATGCAGACTTTACACTGAGAGACAGACAGAATGACACATGGAACCTGAACTAAACTAAACGTGAGATATAACTGAGAACAAATCCTTACACACGGATAAACAGAAACAAGAAATAATCATCATCACTACGAGAATAAGAAAACAATCCATGAAGCAGAATTAAACCGAAATGTAAACTCAAAATACTGGGTCCAACGGACCCAGAACCGTGACACATTGTGATGGACTGAGCCAATTTACTAAATGCAACACACATTCCAGCTTACCAAAGTAGTGCTGGTCAGTGCTCAATTTACTGAGGGCATGATAAGAACTTAGCAAAAAGGGCAGTGGAGAGAAAATGTAGCTGTTCTGGTCCTGGGTTTTTTGACCCAGCAGTTTGTTTCTTACTATTATTATGATCTTGTGTTCTAGTTTAATCTGATTATGTACTTAGTTCTCAGGGTTTTGATTCTGTGCTGCCTCTATTTAGTGTCTGCCCGTGTGTCTCCTCTGTTCTATGTCTGTATCGTGTCTTTGAGTCCAGTCTTTTTATTTCCTGTTTTACTTTGAAGGTCCGTGTCTGACGTTAATGTGTTCAGTTTCGCACCCTCCCTGTTTTGCCATGTTAATTAGGTTCTTCCGTGTCTCCCTCCTGTGTGCCATTTCATTGTGTCCCCGTGTGTGTGTGTGTGTGTGTGTGTGTGTGCTACCTCGTGCTCGTCGCTGGTTCATCTGTGCTACCTCTCTGTGTCACCCTGTGCTTTCTCCATAAGTTTCTCCCTCTGTGTCTTCCTGGGAATTCCGGTTTCAGTTCTGTGTTGTTAGTTAGTTCCCAGTTTAGGTTTTTGCTTAGTCCTCGTCCACGCCATCTCCGTTTCTGTTTGTATCACCAACCATAAATAAAGCTCATTCGCATCTCAGCCATGCCTGCATCTTGGGTCCTCTCTCTCACATACCACATGGTTGCTGCAGCAGCCGTGACAGAAGCCCCAAAAGTGGTAAACTGGGGGGAAAGGGCATAAATAAAGAGTAAACTGAACCTAAAAAAAGTTAAAGCAACAATAACTATGATAAAAACAACAAAAGATAGCCGCTCTCGAAAAGAGACTGTTTCAGGAGAGAATGTTTCAAACTGAAAATGAGCCTTTATTTGTGGCTGAAAAGAAACACTACAAAAACAACCTGTAATAAACCTAAACTGGGGACCGTTAAACATAAACCAGTAAACTTAGAACTAATAACCTAGAACACATAGCTGAAGTCACACTTGGGCAAAGAAACACTAGGGACAATACACAGAATAACACACAGACACTCTGATGAAGATCAGAGGTAACCACACACTAAATATATACACACAAGGTAACAAGGAAATGGCACACAGGAGGGAGACACAGTTGAACCTAATTAGACAAGACAGCGGGGAAGCAAAAGAGAACACATGACCTGCGACACGGACCTTCAAAGTAAAATACGAAATACAACTGGCTCAAGGACACAGACTTGAGACTACACAGGGGACATGGAGTACGGGGACCAAAACCGAATAACTAGAGAAACAAAACAGAAACCATCACAATAGCAGTCAAACCCGAGATGACTAAAAAGATCAGTAATAATACAGAAACCAAAACACTGGGTCACAGACCCAGGACTGTGACAAATACTGGTCCATTTTCTCAGTATTCAAACTGTTTAAATGCTTACCATGTTAGTCCACACAAAAAACACTATGTAGATTATGATTAGTTTCAGTTTCAATATTATTTTTATAGCACATTTAAAAGACCAAGGTAAAGTGCCGTATTGCAGGATTACAACAATAGAAGAACAAAGAAAATACCGTTATCTTTGCAGAATAGTTACAGGCAAGTGGCATGGCACAAGCGCGGACCGGGTATAAGCTAAAATCTAATTTGACCTAACTTTGGAATTTTGAGCTGGCATAGAGTAATATAACAACACTTCCCAAACTCCCAAACTTAAATGAGGCTTTGAAAGGTTTCATTGTCGTTATTATCTCGTACTGGCCATTCATAATTACTCCAAGCATATGAATAGAATAATCCTTTAATTGTCCCACAAGGGGAAATTTGGTTGTAAAAGCAGCCAAAAAGACATATACAAACAAACAAACAAATAAACAAACAAACAGTACACAGAACAGAAACATACACAATTTTTCCTACATATTTACATTAAGGACAATGGTTATTATATACAGAGAGTACTGTACAGTTATTAAATTAAATAAAAATAACTACAGATAAGAGGCAAACCAGGTTGTAGTGCGAATCGGCTAATTAACTTATTGCAGTTACAGCGCAAATGTAAACATCTATGTTTGTTGGGAGCAGTTCTGATTGCACAGTCTGACAGCTACAGGGAGGAAGGACCTGCGGAAACGGTCCTTCATGTATCGAGGATGCAGAAGTCTTTCACTGAAGGAGCTCTGCAGTTCAGCAACATTTACATGCATGGGGTGGGAGACTATGTCCATCAGAGATGTTATTTTGGCCAGAGTCCTTCTGTCTCCCTGTCCGAAAGTCTCCTTATATTTCAATCGCATCGCTATAAGTGCAGTGTTAATTTCTGCCGATAAGTTCCACTTTGTTCTTACTGTTTGCTGCGGTGATGACGTCACATGCTTTTACGAAGCTCCTGCCGTATCACGAGTCCGAGGAGCACTAGGCATGTTTTTTCTCCACGAGTGTGCGTTCCTGTGCAAATGTGAGTCAAAATCCCTCCAGTTCTACGAGTCTATTTCTACTTATAGCATGGGTTGTACTTTGACGTTGATTACAGGGGGTTTATGCTAGGAGATATATCGAGATTGGTAGAGGCATGTGACTTACCACCGTAGCATTTGTTGCGGGTTGGATCTGTGTACCGCGGTTGTGTTATTTAGCCACTAGAGGGCACTGAAGACCATGTAATTACTGACCTTTCCTAATTTGGGGGCATTAGGTCTTTTCTGTTGTCTGAGATATGTAGATATTCTTGTTTCCTGCCTGTTCAAATGGAATTGTGGGACTTTCTTATGTCAGAGCATTCAGCTGATTATTTGTGTTACAGTTCATTATATTGGCATGTTGGGAAGTGACGATTGTTATATTTACATGTGAAAATTGTTTCTCCTTGTTTCTTGTTATTCAGAACCACACGTCTCTCCACCCCTCCCACATTCGTTAAGTATGCCTACTGCTGTACTGTTGAGCTGCTGTTAACTTCCATTAAAGCATATCCGGACATCACTCTCTGTGCCCCACTCTCTGACCGGAGTTTAAGTCCTGAGGGAGCTATCATCCCAGCATCCCGGAGATAACTCTCTAACAAGTGGTCCTTCGAGCCGGATAGATAGCTACACTGAGGACGACATGGAGTTTAAGCACCAGGATATCCCTGATATTCGTGCGACGGAAAATTCAGCGAGAGAGACATCTCCCGGCTTACTTTGATGATTATGAAGTTGAATATCAACCCAAATCAGGTACATCCACTGATAAACCAACAGCAGGTGCAGAGGCAGGGATGGCTATAGATCAGCGCTCTGCCAAGCAGTGCTCGACCTCTTCACGATCACATGCCTCAGGTTCTCAATGCAGCAAACCTAGATCCCAGGCTAGTGGACACTCACCTTCGGGAGGCTCTATCTTCGCAGGGCTAACTGATTTGCAGACAGCGATGTTGGAAGAGAGGATGAAGGGCATGGAGCTAGCAGAATTGCAGCGGCAGATGATGGAAGAGAGTCTAGCTGAGGAACAGTGTTTAATCTTGGATGCTCAGGCCCGGGAAGCCCTCAGTAAGAAGGAAGAACTATACATGCAGCAAGAAAGGCAAAGACGTCAATTAGATGGACAGGACACGGGACTCGGGGAAGTCAAGGGGAGGCGGCGTGTGTTTAATGGTGAACAACAACTGGTGCAACAGTGCGAACGTTGTTCCTCTCACACGCTCCTGCACACCAAATCTGGAACTACTGTCCATCATGTGTCGTCCTTTTTATCTACCTCGGGAATTTACATCGGTCATTGTAAGTGCCGTTTATATTCCACCACAAGCGGACACGGTCACCGCTTTATGCGAGCTGCATGAGGCACTCACACAGCACCAGACACAACACCGGGACGCTGCGCTTATTGTGACGGGGGACTTTAATAGCGCCAACCTCAAACGCGCAGCGTTGAACTTTTATCAACACATCACCTGCCCCACCAGGGGTGAAAGGACACTGGACCACTGCTACACTACGGTCAAGGACGGCTACAAGGCACAATCCCGCCCTCCGTTTGGCAAATCTGATCACGCCGCCATCTTCCTCATGCCAAAATATAAACAAAGGCTGAAACAGGAAGTTCCGGTTCAGAGGAAGGTCGCGCGCTGGACGGATCAATCGGTGGCCGCGTCACAGGACGCACTCGATGACGCAGACTGGGGCATGTTCAGAAACAGCTCCGACGATGACGTCAACGTGTTTACGGAAGTGGTTGTGGGATTCATCGGGAAACTAGCGGATGATACCGTGGAGACAAAGACTATCACAACGTTTCCCAACCAGAAGCCGTGGGTGGATAAAACCATCCGCGACGCTCTGAGATCCCGCACCGCTGCCTACAACACGGGACTCACAACGGGGGACATGGACCCGTACAAAGCCGCGTCATATAACGTGCGGAGGGCGGTGAAAGAGGCGAAGCAGCGCTACGGGAGGAAACTAGAGTCACAACTCCAACAGAGTGACTCTAGGAGCCTGTGGCGGGGACTAAGGACAATAACGGACTATAAAGCACCAACAACCGGTATGACGAACGCGGCCGTGACTCTGGCAGACGAGCTGAACACTTTCTATGCTCGCTTCGAGGCTGCAGCTAAGGTCTCCAACAATGCTAGTGTTAGCGGCGCTAACGGCTGCAGACAGGAAGATACTGCCAGCACCGGAAACGTGCTCGTCATCTCCGAGCATGAAGTAAGGAGAGCCTTCAAAAGAGTGAACACCAGGAAAGCAGCAGGACCAGACGGCATCCCAGGTCGTATCCTAAGAGACTGCGCATACCAGCTAGCTCCTGTGTTCACTGAGATATTCAACATCTCTTTATCTCAGTCGGTGATCCCCACATGCTTCAAAGAGTCCATCATTGTTCCTGTCCCGAAGAAACCCCACCCTGCTTCTCTCGATGACTATCGCCCTGTAGCCCTCACCTCAGTAGTGATGAAGTGCTTTGAACGCCTGGTCAGAGACTTCATCATTTCTTCACTACCAGACACACTGGACCCACTACAGTTCGCTTACCGTCCAAATCGTTGCCATCTCTCATCTCCTCCACACATCACTCACTCACTTGGACACTAGAAGGGGGAATTATGTTAAAATGCTCTTCATATACTACAGCTCTGCATTTAATACCATAATTCCCTCCACACTCACCACCAAGCTGGAGCATCTGGGACTCAGCTCATCTATGTGTCAGTGGATCTCCAACTTCCTAACTGGCAGACCACAGGCAGTAAGGATGGGCGGACATGTCTCAGCCTCCACCACTCTCAGCACTGGAGCCCCCCAGGGGTGTGTTCTGAGCCCCCTGCTGTACTCTTTGTACACATATGACTGTGTGGCCACTACCAGCTCCACCACCATCATCAAGTTTGCTGACGACACCGTCGTGGTGGGCCTGATCTCTGATAACAACGAGACGGCCTACCTGAAGGAGATTCGGAATCTGGAGAACTGGTGCCAGAGGAACAACCTCCTTCTAAACGTCAGTAAGACAAAGGAGCTGATAGTGGACTTCAGCACTAAGCAGGAGAGGAACTACCAGACCCCCGTCATCAACGAGTGCCCAGTGGAGAGAGTGGACAGCTTCAAATACCTCGGAGTTCACATCACGCAGGACCTGTCATGGTCCTGTCACATCAACACCGTGGTGAAAAAGGCCCGACAGCGTCTCTACCACCTCAGACGCTTGAGAGACTTCCAACTGCCCTCCAAGGTGCTCAGGAACTTTTACTCGTGCACCATAGAGAGCATCCTGGCGGGAAACATCTTAACCTGGTTCGGGAACAGCACCATGCAGGACAGACGAGCTCTACAGAGGGTTGTGCGGTCAGCTGAGCGCACCATCCGCTCCGAGCTCCCTGACCTGCACTCAATCTACAGCAGGCGGTGCTGGACCAAGGCCAGGAAGATCGTGAAGGACCTCAGCCATCCCAACAACAGACTGTTCTCTCTGCTGAGGTCAGGAAAGCGATTCCGCTCCCTGAAGACCAACACAGAGAGACTGAGGAGGAGCTTCTTCCCGCAGGCGATACGGTCTCTCAATCACACCACCACACAGTACTGACCCACACATATGGTTCTTACACACACACACTGGACTTTCTGGACATTGTTTTTGCACACATTGTTTTTTTGCACAACACTGGTCACTATATTCTTCATTTCCGGTTAATACTTGTACAGCTGCTGTTGTTGTGTATATATTTATTTATATTTAGATTTCTTCATACATTCTTATATAGTTCTATATTGTGTATTTTGTTGTACAGTTATTTTATTTTCAACTTTAATTTATATATTTTATCTTATTCCTTCCCAGTTAAATTTACCCTTCATTCTAATTTGTGTTGTACAGTTATTTCATTTTTAACCTTAATTTATATTTTATTCCTTCTTAGTTAAATTTACCCTTTTTAATTTTTCATATTTATTTCCTATCTTATTCATAGCCTTTTCCTTTTTTGTTTTCTTTAGGTCACGAGCAGTTGTCCAAGCATTTCACTACATATCGTACTGTGTATGACTGTGTACGTGACAAATAAAATTTGAATTTGAGATGAAGAGGCACGTACTGCTCACAACACCAGAGAATCTATTACCAGACGTCTATCAATGCAGCGTCGACTCAAAGAGAAGGAGATGGAGCTAAAGGAAGCTTGCCTCATTGCTGCTTTTCTTCGTGATCAAGAAGATGGGCTGCCAGCACCTAGACCTTTAAATAACTTGGATGCATCAGTACCAGATACGCAGCCCTTACATCCCACCAGCTCCTCGGCTGACCTGGAGCCAGTATCTGAACCTCTCCATGGGTGTCCAACGCAACATATCAGTCCTGCTATGGACACTCCCTCAGCTGGTCATCAGTATGGTCAGCAGCCAGGTGGAAATCACCCCCCTATTACCTACTCGACTCAGACTCTCCGACCTGCAGCAGAGGACAGCTCTAATATCCCTAACCGACAATCACAGCCTCCTGGAAAGGTGAAACATCAGGGATGGCTTCCTCCAGTGCCATACTCAACACCCAGTCAGTTTCTACCGCTTCCTGATTTACAGTCCCGCCTGCGGGATAAAGTCGGACCAGCTGGCTGTGGGCCCACGGCGCCGTCTTTACAGTCAGAGATACCGTTGCCACCTACTGACAGCAATGGTAACAACTTGATGGAACTGCTAATTGCCAGCTCGTATGGGATCCCCAAGCCAGCACTACCTTCTTTCGCCAGTGGTAAGGAAAGTGATTTTGTGCTTCTTAAGATGGCTCTGGACAGTCTGCTTGGCAGCCATACTCATCTCACAGAACAGTTCAAATATCAAATCCTTTTGGAGCAGTTAAAACTACCAAGTGCTTACAAACTAGCACAAGCATATATGCATGATCCCCTGCCATATACTACAGCACTCCAGCCTCTCCAAGACAAATATGGTCAACCTCGTCAGCTCGTACAGAGTGAGCTTGGATCTATCCTGAACTCTCCCCAAATCCGGGTGGGGGACCCAGAAGCCTTCGACAATTTTGCTCTGGATGTGCAAGCTTTAGTAGGTATGCTTCGATCACTGGAAGGCGAAAACGGCTACGAACTGTTATGTGGCTCTCATGTCGATAAGTTACTGAGCAAGCTCCCAGCAAGCTACAGAGATGGGTTTGTTGAGTACAGCCTCAGTCGTGGGATACCGAGAACTGGAACTGACAAGACATACCCTGCCAGATTTTTCGGCCTGGCTCCAAGTGAAGTCGCAGGCCAAGCGCATATCTAGTAGGGCAGCCGACATGTTTCAGGACCAGACCAAACAAGGTCAGAAAGGCAGGAAAAGCCAAAGATATCCTTCCACTGTGTATTCCAACACAGACAACAGGAAGGGGGATGGAGCTCATCTGGAACCAGGTCATCGGACACCTCCCATTAAAGGGAAGATTAAGCCAAAACCTTACTGTCCATACTGTGACACCCATGAGCACTACCTTAATCTTTGCCCCAAATTTATGACACTGTCCACCACCCAAATTGCAGAGTGGATCAAAGATAAAAGTTGTTGGCGTTGTGGACGGAATCATGCACCTGATGTGTACACAGCAACATCTTACAGTGCTGCATGAGGTTTGCCAAAAGGAGCCCAGGAAAGTCCTGATGGTTGGCACTGCCCCAGATAAGTCCACCATCTACATTGATCACCCAAACAGTCCTCATAAGGCCCTGCTGAAGGTTGTGAAGGTGTATCTGTACAATGCTGAGTATTCATTAGAGACCTTTGCTGTACTAGATGACGGTTCTGAATGATCATCCTACCACCAGCAGTGCAGCACCTCAATCTAAGGAAGGAAGCCGAGACACTTCCATTAAGAACTATTCGTCAGGATGTGATTCACCTGCAAGGGGCCTCAGTTTCCTTTGAGATTTCCCCTGCCCATGATCCTAAGGTGAGATACCACATCCATCATGCCTTCACTGCTGACAAACTGGGCCTCTCCGAGCACAGTTATCCAGTTAAGGCACTCATGCAAAAATATGCACACCTGCAGGGACTCCCACTTTCCCCTGTCGACAGGGTGCAGCCTTTAGTCCTTATTGGCTCAGACTTCCCTCATCTGCTTGTCCCAACGAAGCCTGTACGGTCTGGCCCTCCTGAGGGTCCATTGGCAGTCTGTACCCGCCTTGGATGGGCTCTGCAGGGTCCAGCTAACTTAGCCCAGTTTGCTGTGGAAGAGCAACAGTGTCTCTTTACTGTGTCCCCAAACAATGATCTCCTTCAACATGTAGAACGATTGTGGAAGGCAGATGTACTCCCATACACAAATGTGAAGACCGCGACACGTTCTAAGGAAGATCAGAAAGCACTTGAAGTTCTTGAGCAGTGCACAACCAGAGTGCAGGTGGAGGGAGTGACAAGATATGCAACGCCCCTCCTCCGTCGCAAAGACAGTCCTCACCTCTGGGCACCCAGGCTGGCCTTGCTACCACAGCTACGGAGTACTCAACGTCGGATAGCGAGAGACCCAGGGCAGGCTGAAAGCTATTGCCAGGAAGTGCATAAACTGGAGGTAGTAGGCTATGTTGAGAAACTATCACCTGAGAAGGTGGATTGTTCGGGCGAGTCATGGTATCTACCCCACCATGTAGTTCACCACAACAACAAGGCTAGACTTGTATTCAACTGCTCATACCAATACAACGGGCAAAGCCTCAACAGCCAGTTGCTTCCATGTCCAATTCTGGGACCTTCACTGCTTGGGGTCCTCCTCCGCTTCAGGGAGCATACTGTGGCCATAAGTGGTGACATCAAGGCAATGTTCCACCAAATTCGGTTGCTGCCCGAGGACAAACCTCTGCTCCGCTTCCTATGGAGGTCTATGAGGAAGAATGAGGAGCCAAGCGTGTACGAGTGGCAGGTTCTGCCTTTTGGTACAACGTGCAGTCCTTGTTGTGCCACCTATGCCCTCCAAAGACATGTCAGGGACAACAGCCAGGGTAATGAAGATATCTTGGACACGGTGGAGAGGGCCTTCTACGTCGATAACTGTTTGCATAGTCTCCAATCTGCAGAGGAGGCTAAGACACTCATAGATCGGATGTGGGAGTTACTCACCAAAGGGGGATTCGAGATTAGGCAATGGGCCATTAATGTTCCATCGGTGGTGGAGCACCTACCAATGGAAGCCAAAGCAGCCAGCATAGAGCTGTGGCTCTCCCAGCACAGCCAAGACCCAGAAGAACCAGCTCTGGGCCTTCGTTGGAACTGTCTCACTGACCGCCTTGGATACAGGCATCGACTTGTGGAGTACTCTCTGCCCACACTGAGCAGAGGCGAGGCCACCGGACACAGGTGCCACCGGGCCCTCTGACCACCACCAGTAGGCAAACATGGGGTTAGTATCTTGCCCAAGGATATTTGGCATGCAGCCAGGATGCAGCCTGGGATCGAACCACCGACCTTCTGATTAGTGGCTGACCTGCTCTGGCACCTGAGCTACAGCCATCCACTAGACAGATGGACACAGTGGGAGAAGGAACTAGTGAACTTGCCACAGGTGGAACTACCAAGATGCTATGTCCCACCAAGAGCCAACGTCGGGAGACCGGATAGAGGGGCTCACATATTTTGTGATGCCTCTGAAAGAGCCTATGGAGCAGTAGCCTATCTGCGAACACAGGACTCCCAAGGCGGCGTCCACGTGGCATTCATGATGGCGAGGTCAAGAGTAAGCCCCCGGAAACGGATTTCTATGCCACGTTTGGAGTTATGTGCAGCTCTTGCCGGACCCCAACTGGCTAGAGTACTGGAGCTGGCATTTCAACCCAGTGACATCACCCTATGGAGCGACTCAACAACCGTTTTGACCTGGATCCAATCTGATTCATGCCGCTATAAGGTCTTTGTTGGTACCAGGATTGCCGAAATACAAGATCTTACTGAGGTGTCAAGTTGGAGATATGTCAACACCAAGGACAATCCAGCTGATGACCTCACGCGAGGGAAAACCCTTCTCGAGCTGAGTCAACCAAACCGTTGGACTCAGGGCCACCTTTCATTTTAACGAACCCTGATACCTGGCCAACTCTCCATGAAGGTGAAGGCCAAGAAGACGATGGGGAGCTGAGAGGAACAGCATTCTGTGGAACCACCACCACATGCAGTCCACAGCAAACGGTGCCAATTTCCAATTTTGGCAAATGGAGTGAAGTGGTTAAGGCTACCCATCGGATCCTTCATGGGGCAGCTGCTGATCACGAAAACCATGTCATGACTGCTACAGATGCATCAGCTGCTGAGCTGCATCTCCTGAAACAAGCTCAAAATGATAGCTTCCCAGAGGAATTACAGGCCCTGGCTGCTGGTAAGGCAATTCATAAGCAGAGTCACCTGCTAACACTTGCTCCAGAGTATGACCCGGCTATTGGACTGATAAGAGTTGGGGGAAGACTCAGAAGAGCAGAAGGTCTGTACTTGGATGCCATGCAGCCCATAGTCCTTGACCAGCAGGATCCGGTGACTAAACTACTGATCAGACAATATGATGAGCAGCTGTTGCACCCTGGGCCAGAACGAGTGTTCGGGGAGATGAGGAGAAAATATTGGATTCTCCGAGTAAGAGAGGCAATCAAGCAGCACCAGCACAGCTGTGGTGAGTGTCGAAGGTGGCGAGCCAGTCCTGAAATTCCTCGGATGGCAGATCTACCCCCCGCGAGGCTGCGCCTATACAAACCACTCTTTTGGTCCACTGGAGTCGACTGCTTCGGCCCTTACAACATCAAAGTGGGACGGCGCACCGAAAAGCGCTGGGGTATCATATTCAAATGCATGACTACGAGCTGTGTGCATCTTGACCTGTTGGACAGCATAGATACCGATGCCTTTCTCATGGCTCTGCGTCGGTTTATTGCACGCCGGGGCAAGCCATATGAGATCCTATCTGACTGTGGTACCAACTTCAGGGGAGGAGAGACCAAACTGCGGTCTAGTTTCTCAGCTCTTGAAGCCCCCATTAAAGAGCAGCTGGCGGAGCAGAGGATTGAGTTCCGGTTTAATCCACCAGGTTCCCCCCATTTTGGAGGTACTTGGGAACGGGAGATAAGATCTGTGAAGACAGCTCTTCAAGTGGTGTTGGGAGGCCATACGGTCACAGAGGCAGTTTTGCAAACTGTGCTGATCGAAGTGGAAGGGATCATTAATGCAAAACCTCTCGGGTATGTCTCTTCGGATGTAGCGGATCCGGATCCAGTCACACCCAACTTATTGCAAATGGGGCAACGAGATGCATCACTCCCCCAGGTGATTTATGCTTCGAGTGAGATGCTGGGAAGACGGCGATGGCGCCATAGTCAGATTCTGGCGGACCATTTTTGGTCCAACTTCCTGTGTCACCATCTGCCGGATCTTCAGAGGAGACAAAGATGGCAGGGGGAAACTGACAACTTAACCATGGGACAAGTGGTTATGGTGGTTGACTCACAACTACCGCGGACGCAGTGGCCCATCGGAAAGGTGGTCAAGGCCTGTCCAGGGCCAGACAGTCGGGTGAGAGCGGCTGAGGTGACAATCAAGGGACAGACATATCTTCGACCAGTTGCCAGATTAGTCAGACTCTCAGCCTGGGAGGATGATGAGGACTGTAAACCCAATGACGCTTAGACTTTCGGTTGAAGAGCAAATTTACTACTTAAAATTGGGGGCGGCTGTGTCCGAAAGTCTCCTTATATTTCAATCGCATCGCTATAAGTGCAGTGTTAATTTCTGCCGATAAGTTCCACTTTGTTCTTACTGTTTGTTGCGGTGATGACGTCACATGCTTTTACGAAGCTCCTGCCGTATCACGAGTCCGAGGAGCACTAGGCATGTTTTTTCTCCATGAGTGTGGGAGAATAGCGATCTCCAGCCGTGTGCGTTCCTGTGCAAATGTGAGTCAAAATCTCTCCAGTTCTACGAGTCTATTTCCACTTATAGCACGGGTTGTACTTTGACGTTGATTACAGGGGGTTTATGCTAGGAGATATATCGAGATTGGTAGAGGCATGTGACTTACCACCGTAGCATTTGTTGCGGGTTGGATCTGTGTACCGCGGTTGTGTTATTTAGCCACTAGAGGGCACTGAAGACCATGTAATTGCTGACCTTTCCTAATTTGGGGGCATTAGGTCTTTTCTGTTGTCTGAGATATGTAGATATTCTTGTTTCCTGCCTGTTCAAATGGGATTGTGGGACTTTCTTATGTCAGAGCTGTCACAAACTGAAAGCAGGGACTCAAGCGCAGAGCAGGTTGACGTATCAGAACACGATTTATTTACACACCAGTGCAATACTATATACAGTGACGGGGAAAGTCCAGGGTTCCAGGGGATTAGGGGAAGGCTCTCTCTCTCTCTCTCACGCTCGCTCACGTCCTCACATCCGACTCACACACGTCCGTACCGCGGGGAGGTCACAGGTCTGGGAAGATAAACTGGAATAGGGAAGGGAGAAATCACTCACAAATCACGAAGGTAGGGCATAAAGGTATAAGACCAAAAGAAAGACTAACGTCAGTAGCTCAATCATCCAGCGATGAGAGGATCTGTGACCCAGCCTCAAATAGTAGATCGGTAATCAGCTGATCGCCAACATCTGTGTGAGCCAAGGGTGGGAGCCAGCTGTGAGCTCCGCCCAGGCAGAGAGGTAGGGGAGAGAGAGAAAGAGCAAAAACACAAGTGTAGCCTTGTGAGGCCGGCTGGGCAGGCACAGGGACCATGACAAGAGCATTCAGCTGATTATTTGTGTTACAGTTCATTATATTGGCATGATGTTGGGAAGTGACGATTGTTATATTTACATGCGAAAATTGTTTCTCCTTGTTTCTTGTTATTCAGAACCACACATCTGTCCACCCCTCCCACATTCGTTAAGTATGCCTACTGCTGTACTGTTGAGCTGCTGTTAACTTCCATTAAAGTATATCTGGACATCACTCTCTGTGCCCCACTCTCTGACCGGAGTTTAAGTCCTGAGGGAGCTATCATCCCAGCATCCCAGAGATAACTCTCTAACACTCCCACCACCTGCACTGGGTCCAGGGTGGATCCCAGAACAGAGCTGGCCTTCCTGATGAGTTTATCCAACCTCTTCCTCTCAGCAGCCGATAAACTGCTGCCTCAACATACAACGCTAAAAAATGACAGATGCCACCACAGAGTCATAGAAGGTCTTTAACCCTTTAGAGCCAATCGGAGCGGGAACGCTCTGTTATGCGTAACTATTTTTAAATCCCGGTAGCACTGCAACCACGTAAGCTAGCGCAAAAATTTTTTTTGCATATGAAACCGGAGGAGTTGTACTTACATATTGTGCCATCAGCTTGTCCTAGGTTACGGTTTCCTTCCACATAAAGCTTTGCAAAAACTGCATAAAAAGCGCTTGCAGGAACAAAAACATAATATTCCAGAAACACGCTTTGCCGGTCCGATCAGCTGTTCAAAACACTTCCTACGTTAGAATAGACGTCAGCGCGAACTTTTGCATTTCCGCCATTACCTGGCCGAAACCGGAAGTGACGTCATTTTCGCGGAAATGTAGTCTTTTTTGCGATCAGGGCCTCAGGGCCTATACTGCTCTTTTTAAAAGTTATCTTTGACTTTATGACTTTCTGTGTCGTTTCTGGGATGCTTAGGACTCATATTGCACTGCTGGAAATAGTTTATTTTGATGCATATGCTGCTTTTTTGCAAATTTGCAGTATAATATTTATTTTCGTTTTTCCTGCAGTGTATAAAAATTGGTGTATTTCAAAAATAAAACTATGAAGACACTCAAAATAAATTTCCTGTGGTGGGAAACTATTTTGTGCAACTTTTTTGTATTTACAGTTTTGAGGGATAAGCCTCTTAAATTTCTCTAACTACAAATATATGTTAAAAAATCAAAAACGATTTTCAATTTTTTTGTAGTTTATTGCACTTTTTTGCAATTTATGTAATTACTATGCACTTAATGCATACATATTATTAAAATCTGGGCTATAATGGTTGTATTGATGTATAGCAACTTGAAATGCTCCCAAAAATGGCTCCACAGCATGTAAAAATATAATATAAGCTCTGGCGGACTTGGTTCTATGGTAGGTCTTAAAGGGTTAAAAGCGCTCCCTGTACTCCAAATGACCTCAGCCACCTCAGCAGGTAGAGTCTGCTCTGACCCTTCCTGTAAAGAGCTCCAGTCCAGTTTATTATTCAGGTGAACACCCAGGTACCTATAAGAGTCCACTATCTCAATGTCCACTCCCTGGATGTTCACCGGTGTCAGTGTGATGGGTCTGCGTCTCCGGAAGTCCACCACCAGCTCCTTGGTTTTCCTGGCGTTGATCAGCAGGTGGTTCTGCTGACACCAGTCCACAAAGTCCAGAGTCCACTGTCTGTACTCTGAGTCGTCCTCACCTGTGATGAGGCCGACTATGGCAGAGTCATCAGAGAACTTTTGCAGGTGGCAGCGTGGGGAGTTGATGGAGAAGTCTGCAGTGTAGAGGGTGAAGAGGAACGGTGCCAGCACAGTTCCCTGTGGGGCCCCCGTACTGCAGACCAGCGTGTCAGAGACACAGCCCTGTGACCTCACATACTGTGGACGTTCTGTGAGGTAGTCCAGTATCCACTGGGACATGTGGTGGTCCACTCCCGATAGCTCCAGCTTGTCTCTCAGAAGTCGTAGCTGGATGGTGTTAAAGGCACTGGAGAAATCAAAGAACATGATCCTCACAGTCTTTCCAAGCTTCTCCAGGTGAGTCAGAGCTCGGTGCAGGAGGTAGATGATGGCGTCCTCCACCCCGATGCCAGGCTGGTAAGTAAACTGCAGAGGATCCAATGAAGACCTCACCAGGGGGCGCAAATGGTTTAGAACCCACCTCTCGAGGGTCTTCATCAGGTGCGATATCAGGGCTACCGGCCTGTAGCTGCTGAGGTCCTTGGGATGGGAGGTCTTTGGTACCGGTACCACACAGGATGTCTTCCACAGCTGTGGTACTTTCCCCAGTGACAGGCTCAGGTTGAACAGATAACCTAGGATGTCACACAGTTCATCTGCGCAGCATCTCAGGAGCCTGGAGCTGACGCCACCTGGACCTGCAGCCTTCCGCACCTTGATCTTGCGAAGCTCGTTCCTCACTTCAAGTGCTGAGATAGAAAGAGTGGATTTTGGGGGAGGGGGGTGTATGTTGGAGTCCACAGAAGCCTGGGGTGGGTGTAATGACTGGGAGCTGAGAGGTGTGAAGTCCTGAGATGAAGGACAGGCAGTCCCTGAAGATGAAGGAGAATGCAGCAGGGGGGGCGATGCTGTGGGAGGGGTGGGTGGTTGATCAAACCTATTAAAATATTTATTTAGGTCATTCACCCACCCCAAGTCTCCTGCAGGCTGGGGGGTTGGTTTTTGTCCTGAGACAAAAACCAACCCCTGTTCCAAACCCAGGCTGTTCCAAACCCCTCTGATGTTGTCCTGTTGCAGCTGCTCTTCCATCTTCCTCCTGTAGTTTTCCTTTCCTTGCCTTATCTTCCATTTCAGCTTCTTCTGAACAACTCTCAGCTCCTGTTTGTCTCCAGATCTAAAGACTCTTCTTCTCCTTGAGGAGAGCCTTAATTTCAGGATTTATCCATGGCTTGTTGTTAGAAAAACAACGTACCTTTATGATGGGTAGAAGTTCATGTAATCCATAATGCAGTCTGTGATGCTGTTGAGGTCATCCTCCAGGGGGATGCAGAGGTTGTCCCACACAGTAGAACGGAAACAGTCCCTCAGGGCCTCTTCAGTCTCTGCCGACCATTTCCTTACTGTGCGTTTCACAACTGGTTCTCTGTGTACCAGAAGTTTATACACAGGCTGGAGATGAACCAGATTGTGATCTGAGCCCCCAGGGGAGGGAGAGGTGATGAGCTGTATGCTTCCTTGGTGTTGGCATACAGTAAGTCCAATGTTTTATTGTATCTGGTGTAGCAGGTGACATACTGGGTGAAGGTGGGGAGAGTGGGGGACAGGGAGATGTGAAATATAGTCCCCAGAGAGCAGGAAAAGGGCCTGAGGGTGCTGTGTTTGTAGTCTGCTGGTTACAGTGTGCAAGACCTCACAGGCTGCTGCAGCGTTAGCAGAGGGCAGGACATACACAGCTATCATAATCACGTGTGCAAACTCTCGCGGTAGATAGTACGGTCTCATGCTAACCGCTAGCAGCTCAATGTCCTTACAGCATATTAGTGCAGAGAAAAGAGGAAAAAAGGAGTGAACAGTCAGTCATGGATACTGTAGTAATCCTCAGCGTTGCTGTGTGCCTCAGCCAGTAGTGGACTCCATTGCAACTGCGAAGTAGATTCTTCACCTCGGTAAAGGTGGCACGCTTTTTACTCACAGCCTGAGTAAAGTCCAGGAAGGATGCAGATACAGTCACCATCTGTGGTTGTCATCAGGTGGTTTAGACATGTGGTGAGGAGGGACAGTGGAAATACTGGATGTTGATGATGGAGAAGGAAATGATGAAAACTGCAGAGATTTTGGACCTTATCAGTATTTAATGCTGTCTCCTGCATCCAGATTTTGACTCAAAATAAAACACTCCACATTCCACACAGTATTATGACAATGTCACTTTTTTCTCAATTAAAAAAAAAAGTCTGCACAGAAATCTTTTTTTCCCCTTTTTTGATTAAAAAGATATACTACATGAAAATGGTAGATGAAATAAATTTTTGCTATGATAGTAGTTCATATTCTGCCACTGTCAGTTATATACATTTATATTTATGTTTATATCTTGACAAAAATGATATCTGTCAGCAATTTAACATTAACCAGAGTGAACCTGGGTAAAGATAAGATAAGATAAGATAACCTTTATTAGTCCCACATGTGGGAAATTTGTTTTGTTACAGCAGTGGACAATGCAAAGTTAGAAAAATAAATTAAAATAGAGTTGATAACCAAGTGTGCGAAGATGTTTTATAGCTACCCCATTTTCTCCATCTTCTGTACAAATTCTTGCAGGGATGAGTAGTAACAAGAAGAATACAAAATTCCTAACATCTCTCAAATCGGTTTGGCTATTCAACAGCTGATTGGATATTAAGGATAAGTTGGACATCTTAAGCCAGAAGAAAAGAGTCTCGTATGTGAGCACGGACTATTTAATAAAAGCTGCCAATTACAACTAAAAGTTTCCTTTATTCACTTAAAGTTTTCTAACCCCTTGAAGAACATCTAACTGCACGGACCGCTACCCAACATACATCTCATCATTTCTCTGCCCTGCTCTTTCTGTTTTCATGCCAGTCGAGAAGACAGGCCGATGTGTGATTAATGCTGTGAACACAGGTGAACTATAGAGGTTTGAAACAGACAAAGAGGGTAAGCACTTTGTAATTTTATTTTTAGCAGATTTTTGGGGTCGGGCAGCAGGTGTGATACAGTGACATATTAATGATTGTTTAGAGTGATAATAGCTGCTGACCTTCATATACCTGAAGTCATTATTTTGAGATGTGTCTGCAATTCAGGGTAGAAATTATTTTTTGGATCATACAATCAGCCATAAAACCAATGCACAGTCCTCAGTAAATCTGAGCTTGTGCACTCTAATGTCAGTCACAACAGTTTAACATATGAAGTCATAATCTCATCCTTGTTTAAGTGGTGTGTGCCCAATTCCTGCAGTGTACTGAATGCTGCTGGATCAATGTCACACTGTTGACAGTCTCTGTATGCAGCTTTCATACACTTTCAGCACAATTAAAAAAGCCCTTGTGTACAACTGCTAAATCTGCGTTCATACCTACATTCTATGTCTCTGTTCATTATCCTTGAGTATGGAGCATAACCCTAGTAATATTTTACTCTATAATATTCTTAAGATAAAGCAACTGGAAACTCATTGAGACTCACTGATAGAGTCTCCCTGGACTTTTTGTAAGAACACGAAGTAAACCTTTTAGAGCATGCTAAAGACAGTTCATGTTCCACCACATCAGTGCAGTTGCCCACTGTATTCTATCCTCACCTATAACCACAAGCTCTGAGCAGTGACCATACAAGAAGCAGAAATGAGCATCACCTGAAAGGAGCCAGCGCTTTCACTTAGAGAGAGGCTCATTCATTCAGGAGGAGCTCGGGGCACAGCTGCTCCTCTTCCACATACAAAAGGAGCCACTTGGGGCAGTTCAACATCTGATCTGATGCCTCCAGGACTCTCCTAGATGAGATGTTTCATGTCCAGAACAATGGGGGTAGACCCCGGACATGCTTGACACATGTCTCTCAGCTGGTTTGCCTCAGTGCTTCTGAGCAGCAATCTCAGGGCTGCTGAGGATACTGTGGAAGCTGGACGGGAGTGAGACAGGTAACAACTACCCAACCCCATCACAGTGAACATAAATGAACAGTGCTGAACAATAAGAATGTTTTACAAATTATTTAGGATCAAAGACAATGAATTCAACCAGAAGTCTGCATCTGCAACTGTGTGAACCTGGTTTCAAAATATGTCTCATTTGTCAGTTTGAGTAGAGAAATTAACATTTTAACAAGCCTACACTGCTTTCTGTCTGTGTTTAATATTGATAGTAATTCACTTTACTCGCTGGCATGTTGGAAACTTTAGACATTGGCTGCTGGCAGAGAAAAAAGGAAGAGATCAGTAGCTCTCCAGGTGGAAAGCTTTGATCACTGAAAGACACCCTCAGATACTCAGAGCCACGACCTGAAGAGCCACATAGTGAGAGGGGAAATGGGACCAAAGCAGCAAAGATGATGAGACGAGGTGAAAGACTGCAGGCAATGAGAATAATCCGCTGGTCTTTAATTAAAACTTCCTAATGATCGCCGGCAGAATGAGAGGGAGAGACAGAAATAAAGAGATGAAAAGTCTTTTCCTGTTCCCTTTATTCCTTACATTGAACCACTTTTCTATCCTTGGCTGCTGTTTCTAACATTACTCTAACACAAAGCAAGCAGCAGTTTAGAGAAGCTCAGAGATAGCCATGCAAGCCTTCAATCCATAATACCCAGCTGAGAAGACATTCACACCATATAAACAGATTTTTGTTCATTAAAAAAAATCATGACCCATTTTCTTTACCTCCTATAGCATGGATAGGAGGACTCCAGTGAGAGAATACATGAGTCTAGTAGTCTTTACAGTTCTATCTGTAGAGTATGTACATGTAAATGAAGTGTTATACATTAAAGACTAAACAACTGTTAAGCAATCTTTTTGCATCTATCTCACCTGCAAACATGTAAATGACCAATTTCAAACAAAAGTCCTGTGTTGAACATTAATGGTTCACGCAATTCATTCAATCCTTGTCAGTAAATGCAATTACAATGCATTTTAAGCTTGTCTGAAATCATCTGATATCATGTTATATTAGAATATCATTGTTGAGAGAATAATCTGTACTGGAAGCAAAATGGGCATCCACACAAACTTTTCAGACACAAGACCAGGGCTTTATTCCTGTTCAATAGGTACAGTAATGGGGATATAGGTAGATGAGTCATTCATCCTTCATCATCATCATCTCCCACTCTCCCTGCAGATCTATGAACCCAAATCTGACCAATTGCAGGGAGTCTTTAGTCCCCAGATCCCTTTTAGTTCAGTGTGTTCATTCATTGGAGTCAGCAATGATAGATATACCGGTCATGGCAGATGGCCGCCCCTCACTAAGGCTAGTTCTGTCAGAGTTTTTTTCCTGTTAAAGGGAGTTTTTCCTTTCCACTGTCGCTAAGTGCTTGCTCAAAGGGGGTTGTTTGATTGTTGGGGTTTTCTGTGCATCATTGTAGGCAAGGCAAGGCAAGGCAAGGCAAGGCAAATTTATTTGTATAGCACAATTCAACAACAAGGTGATTCAAAGTGCTTTACAGAGACATTAGAAACAAAAACAAATAAAAAGCATGATTTAAAATTGTAAGGTAAGGTAATTGTAAGGTATTTATCTTACAATGTTAAACATCTTGAGGTGAAAATTGTGATTTGATGCTATAGAAATAAAATTCAATAGAAAAATTAAGTTGAGTCATTTGACTTTGTGTGCTTCAGTGTTTGAGCAGAATTGAAGGCATCATTAACTGAAATGTTACAAACATTTTTTGTCCAGGGCACATCAACTGATTTGATTAGTCATGATTTTCTTTTTCATTTCTTGCTTATTCTGTGTTGTGAGAGGCAGGTAGAGACCCTACTAGAGGGGTGAGAGTGAGCACACTGGGTCCAACAAAAACTCATATAAATACATGTATAGCTGACAATGCTTTTTAAAATTTCCTACATGTGTTCTTTTGGTTACATCTGGTATCCAGTCCTCTGAATTAAGTACTGTTTCTTTTTTAGTCAAATAATTGTGTTCTCATTTGTTGATGTCCTTGGAAGCATTCAGAAATCATGGTAGACATCACAGACCTATGTGACCACACTGGTCCACATTATTCAGAAATTCTTAATTATAGACCCTGACAGAGAGGAAGGATCTTTTAATATTAGAAATTTACAATTAAAAATTTCACCTAACAAATCATATCAAATCAGTGTCAATTAAGACAAATCCATAAAATTCCGATTACCTTCCTCACAGGATCTTAAAGATTTTTTCACAGTAATAATTAAGCTCTAGTTCAGAGACCATTTTAGATCCAGGAATCAGACTAGCCTACTACATGTATGTACACCTGAAGCACATCATAATGGAAGAGAAGAAAGTGCTAGAACGATGTATGAGTCGAAGTGTAAAGTAGTTTCAGAGGAGGGCTGGCTGAGAAACACAAAGCTCATATCCCACAGGAAAATTTATTAGTAGACCCAGCCTCATGTTCATTTTGTAAAGGCTTCTCCAGAGGCAAACATTACTTTCACTCTCCCGACACTGACATAGGTGTATGAGTGTGAGTGAGGTAGAGGAGGAGAGGGAGCGAAAGAGTGAGGATGTTCACATATTCAATATTCAGGCTGCAGATGAGTTCTGTTTTGCTCTTAGATTAAACATGGGGGAGTCTCAGGTCAGTTACTTATGACACGACTGCTCTATCCCTCACAACACACACACACACACACACACACACACACACACACACACACACACACACACACACACACACACACACACACACACCATTCCCCTGATGCAACTATTTATAATGCGCAAACCAGGGAAGTGGAGCTTGTTGCTATCAAATCAATGATATCATGCAAGGGAAATACGTTTTCAAACAGCACATGAGAAATGTGTTTATGACAATGATGAAACCAGATAGCAGTGGTGATGGAGCAGCCTTATCCAGGCTGTAGTTTCTCTTGTGGAATTGTAATCACACTTTCCTAAAGGGTGTGCTGATGGGAGAACTTGTGATATCAGAACTATCAAAACTCCTTCCAAATTCATAGGCTGTATCCTATTGAGGCCGCATTTGTAGGCCGATTACGTCACAAATCAAATCAAATCAATTTATTTATATAGTCACAGCGACGCAACAAAGGCTGTCCAAATTCGTAGACTCCTCCAAGTGTGGCCAACAAATGCATCCTCTTTTTCCCCAGATTTGAAGGATGGGTTGGGTATATCCTTCGTGGTCCACCATATCCCAGAATTCATAGCGTGGCCCAGCCAATTTCAGTTTCCAACAATGGCGGGAGCTACTTAGTTTTAATATTACTCTTTCTTGGTCACAAAATAAACTTTTAAGATATTTTCAGGTGAGAATGTAGCTGTATAAACTTCAAATATCGGCTCAATTTATCAAGACAAAACATATTTGCCAAAGTGCTCCGACGTTTTCGGAGACGTCTATTACCCACCAGCTCGATAGCTTACCAGGAGGTCAAGGCTCACTAGAGCTGGTGAGAACAGCCCATCGTTTTCAAACCCCTCGCGGTCTTTCGCTACTCAGGTTAACCCTCTGGGGTCGACAGACCCGCCAGCACGTCAAAAATCACATGACCAATTTAAGACAACACAGCAACCAGATGCAGTGACCCAGAATCTCCATTTCAACCTGGGTTGAAAGTGCGGACTTCAAACTATACACCAGTTTTTAAATTGTTTTGATAGGCCACGTATGACCAGAGTTTTGATAAAAAAATACATGCAATGTTTTTCTGAATAAAACTGATGTTTCCAGCGGAAAGAAATGCTAAAACGTCTTTTTCTATGGATAGCGCTAGCAAACACTCTCCACTTGCCAGTGAAATAAAGAAAAAGAAAAAACACCCCATCCCTATTAGTGGCAAAAGTGTACCATGTCGACCAATCAAAAAATGATATGGTAGTATATGGCATTTGGCCTCTGGTAGAGGACCCGAGCTTGAAGGATAAACGTGCTGGGTGTTTTTTATATATATATATATATATATATAATGTTGCGTGGAGATCAGGGGCAGTACCTGTGGACTGGCAGACCGGGGTGGTGGTCCCCATCTTTAAGAAAGGGGACCGGAGGGTGTGTTCCAACTACAGGGGGATCACACTCCTCAGCCTCCCTGGGAAAGTCTATGCCAGGGTGCTGGAAAGGAGAGTTCGTCCGTTAGTCGAACCTCGGATACAGGAGGAACAATGCGGTTTTCGTCCTGGTCGCGGAACACTGGACCAGCTCTTTATCCTCTCCAGGATACTTGAGGGTGCATGGGAGTTTGCCCAACCAGTCTACATGTGTTTTGTGGACTTGGAGAAGGCATTCGACCGTGTCCCTCGAGGTGTCCTGTGGGAGGTGTTGCGGGAATATGGGGTGTCTGGCCCATTGCTACGGGCCATTCGATCCCTATACAACCGTTGCAAGAGCTTGGTTCGCATTGCCGGCAATAAGTCGGACTCGTTCCTGGTGGGTGATGGGCTCCGCCAGGGCTGCCCTTTGTCTCCGGTTCTGTTCATAATTTTTATGGACAGGATTTCTAGGCGCAGCCAAGTGGCGGAGGGCTTTCGCTTTGGTGGCCTCAGAATCTCATCTCTGATTTTTGCAGATGATGTGGTTCTGTTGGCTTCATCGGGTGAGGGCCTCCAGCTCGCACTGGAACGGTTCGCAGCCGAGTGTGAAGCAGCGGGAATGAGGATCAGCACCTCCAAATCTGAGGCCATGGTTCTCAGCCGGAAAAGGGTGGAGTGCCCACTCCGGGTCGGGGATGAGTTCCTGCCCCAAGTGGAGGAGTTCAAGTACAGTGGGGCAAAAAAGTATTTAGTCAGCCACCGATTGTGCAAGTTCCCCCACTTAAAATGATGACAGAGGTCAGTAATTTGCACCAGAGGTACACTTCAACTGTGAGAGACAGAATGTGAAAAAAAAAGCCATGAATCCACATGGTAGGATTTGTAAAGAATTTATTCGTAAATTAGGGTGGAAAATAAGTATTTGGTCACCTCAAACAAGGAAAATCTCTGGCTCTCACAGACCTGTAACGTCTTCTGTAAGAAGCTTTTCTGTCCCCTACTCGTTACCTGTATGAATGGCACCTGTTTGAACTCATCATCTGTATAAAAGAAACCTGTCCACAGCCTCAAACAGTCAGACTCCAAACTCCGCCATGGCCAAGACCAAAGAGCTTTCGAAGGACACCAGGAAAAGTATTGTAGACCTGCACCAGACTGGGAAGAGTGAATCTACAATAGGCAAGCAGCTTGGTGTGAAAAAATCAACTGTGGGAGCAATCATCAGAAAATGGAAGACATACAAGACCACTGATAATCTCCCTCGATCTGGGGCTCCACGCAAGATCTCATCCCGTGGGGTCAAAATGATCATGAGAACGGTGAGCAAAGATCCCAGAACCACACGGGGGGACCTGGTGAATGACCTGCAGAGAGCTGGGACCAAAGTAACAAAGGTCACCATCAGTAACACACTACAACGGCAGGGAATCAAATCCCGCAGTGCCAGACGTGTTCCGCTGCTGAAGCCAGTGCATGTCCAGGCCCGTCTGAAGTTTGCCAGAGAGCACATGGATGATACAGCAGAGGATTGGGAGAATGTCATGTGGTCAGATGACACCAAAGTAGAACTTTTTGGTATAAACTCAACTCACCGTGTTTGGAGGAAGAAGAATACTGAGTTGCATCCCAAGAACACCATACCTACTGTGAAGCATGGGGGTGGAAACATCATGCTATGGGGCTGTTTTTCTGCCAAGGGGACAGGACGACTGATCCGTGTTAAGGACAGAATGAATGGGGCCATGTATCGTGAGATTTTGAGCCAAAACCTCCTTCCATCAGTGAGAACTTTGAAGATGAAACGAGGCTGGGTCTTCCAACATGACAATGATCCAAAACACACCGCCCGGGCAACAAAGGAGTGGCTCCGTAAGAAGCATTTGAAAGTCCTGGAGTGGCCTAGCCAGTCTCCAGACCTCAACCCCATAGAAAATCTGTGGCGGGAGTTGAAAGTCCGTGTTGCTCAGCGACAGCCCCAAAACATCACTGCTCTCGAGAAGATCTGCATGGAGGAATGGGCCAAAATACCAGCTACTGTGTGTGCAAACCTGGTAAAGACCTATAGTAAACGTTTGACCTCTGTTATTGCCAACAAAGGTTATGTTACAAAGTATTGAGTTGTATTTTTGTTATTGACCAAATACTTATTTTCCACCCTGATTTACGAATAAATTCTTTACAAATCCTACCATGTGGATTCATGGATTTTTTTTTCACATTCTGTCTCTCACAGTTGAAGTGTACCTCTGGTGCAAATTACTGACCTCTGTCATCATTTTAGGTGGGGGAACTTGCACAATCGGTGGCTGACTAAATACTTTTTTGCCCCACTGTATCTCGGGGTCTTGTTTGCGAGTGATGGGAGAAGGGAGCCGGAGATCGACAGACGGATTGGGGCTGCAGCTGCAGTAATGCGGACGCTGCACCGGTCCGTCTTGGTGAAGAGGGAGCTGAGTGTAAAAGCGAAGCTCTCAATTTACCGGTCGATCTACGTCCCTACCCTCACCTATGGCCACGAGCTGTGGGTAGTGACCGAAAGAACGAGATCGCGGATACAAGCGGCAGAAATGAGCTTCCTCCGAAGGGTGGCTGGCCTCTCCCTTAGAGATAGGGTGAGAAGTTCGGCCATCCGGGAGGGGCTCAGAGTAGAGCAGCTGCTGCTCCACATCGAAAGGAGCCAGCTGAGGTGGTTCGGGCATCTGATAAGGATGCCCCCTGGGCGCCTCCTGGGTGAGGTGTTCCACCGGGAGGAGGCCCCGGGGCAGACCCAGGACACGCTGGAGAGATTATATCTCTCGGCTGGCCTGGGAACGCCTTGGTATTCCCCCGGATAAGCTGGAGGAGGTGGCTGGGGAGAGGGAGGTCTGGGCCTCTTTGCTTAGGCTGCTGCCCCCGCGACCCGGCCCCGGACAAAGCGGATGAAGATGGATGGATGGATATATATATATATATATATATATATATATATATATATATATATCTCATGGAAGGACAGGCCCCTGCACGGTATGTACCACCGGCAGATAGAGGAGGTGGCTGATATCCAGAAATCCTACCAGTGGCTGGACAAAGCTGGACTGAAAGACAGCACAGAGGCACTAATCATGGCAGCACAAGAACAAGCTCTGAGCACAAGATCCATAGAGGCTGGGGTCTATCACACCAGGCAAGACCCCAGGTGCAGGCTGTGTAAAGATGCCCCAGAGACAATCCAGCACATAACAGCAGGGTGCAAGATGCTAGCAGGCAAGGCATACATGGAACGCCATAACCAAGTGGCCGGCATAGTGTACAGGAACATCTGTGCTGAGTATAACCTGGAAGTCCCGAGGTCAAAATGGGAGATGCCCCCAAGGGTGGTGGAGAATGACCGAGCTAAGATCCTGTGGGACTTCCAGATACAGACGGACAAAATGGTGGTGGCTAACCAACCGGACATAGTGGTGGTAGACAAACAGAAGAAGACGGCCGTAGTGATCGATGTAGCGGTTCCGAATGACAGCAATATCAGGAAGAAGGAACACGAGAAGCTGGAGAAATACCAAGGGCTCAGAGAAGAGCTCGAGAGGATGTGGAGGGTGAAGGTAACGGTGGTCCCCGTGGTAATCGGAGCACTCGGTGCGGTGACTCCCAAGCTAGGCGAGTGGCTCCAGCAGATCCCGGGAACAACATCGGAGATCTCTGTCCAGAAGAGCGCAGTCCTGGGAACAGCGAAGATACTGTGCAGGACCCTCAAGCTCCCAGGCCTCTGGTAGAGGACCCGAGCTTGAAGGATAAACCGCTCGCAGGGGCGTGCTGGGTGTTATATCTATATCTATATCTATCTATCTATCTATCTATCTATCTATATATATATATATATATATATATATATATATATATATATAAAAAACACCCAGCACGTTTATCCTTCAAGCTCGGGTCCTCTACCAGAGGCCAAATGCCATATACTACCATATCATTTTTTGATTGGTCGACATGGTACACTTTTGCCACTAATAGGGATGGGGTGTTTTTTCTTTTTCTTTATTTCATTGGCAAGTGGAGAGTGTTTGCTAGCGGAACTCTACCTGCTGAGGTGGCTGAGGTCATTTGGAGTACAGGGAGCGCTTTTAAAGACCTTCTATGACTCTGTGGTGGCATCTGTCATTTTTTAGCGTTGTATGTTGAGGCAGCAGTTTATCGGCTGTTGAGAGGAAGAGGTTGGATAAACTCATCAGGAAGGCCAGCTCTGTTCTGGGATCCACCCTGGACCCAGTGCAGGTGGTGGGAGTGTTAGAGAGTTATCTCTGGGATGCTGGGATGATAGCTCCCTCAGGACTTAAACTCCGGTCAGAGAGTGGGGCACAGAGAGTGATGTCCAGATATACTTTAATGGAAGTTAACAGCAGCTCAACAGTACAGCAGTAGGCATACTTAACGAATGTGGGAGGGGTGGACAGACGTGTGGTTCTGAATAACAAGAAACAAGGAGAAACAATTTTCGCATGTAAATATAACAATCGTTACTTCCCAAAATCATGCCAATATAATGAACTGTAACACAAATAATCAGCTGAATGCTCTGACATAAGAAAGTCCCACAATCCCATTTGAACAGGCAGGAAACAAGAATATCTACATATCTCAGACAACAGAAAAGACCTAATGCCCCCAAATTAGGAAAGGTCAGCAATTACATGGTCTTCAGTGCCCTCTAGTGGCTAAATAACACAACCATGGTACACAGATCCAACCCGCAACAAATGCTACGGTGGTAAGTCACATGCCTCTACCAATCTCGATATATCTCCTAGCATAAACCCCCTGTAATCAACATCAAAGTACAACCCGTGTCTCTTCTTCACCCTGACCTGTCTTATTTGGCTCAGCAGAACTGAAATGCTTTTACACACGCACTCACATAAGCTCAGCGATTCTCTGCGCGATCAACCTCTCACATGTTTAAGCTTGCTGCGGGAGATTTCACTTGTCATGTTTGCATAGTAAGCTAACGATTAATAAGACGATGTCAGAGGAATTGGTGCACAAATTATCATCACTCACAGATCAGTGCTGTCGCTCTTTATACACAGTTCGCACGATTGCAAAGTGAAAGCAAAAAAAAACAAGCGCAAATTCAAACGCGATTTCAATATGTCACATATTGACAGTGGCTCACCGATGCCAATGACATAATTACCCAGCTACATTTCTGAAAGAATGCAACAGCATTGACATATATTTTTCCTTCCTACAATAGCCCGACGGGCAGGGAAGAGATAGATTTTGGTAGCCCGACTGAAAAAATCGCTAGCCCCAGGACGTCGGGCTAGCGATATTGCAAGCCCTGTATCTGATTGAGGAATCACTCATCTTTGGAAAAGAGAGTTTATTACAGAGAAATGTCTCTTTCCAAAATAAAAGCTATACTATCCGCTTCTTCTGGGCTATATTCTCAGCAGCATAAGGAGAATCCTGTGCTAACAGCTGTCTAAATGACTCGGCTAAAGTTAGTAGCATGCTTGTTGTTTTTGTCTTTGCACTAGGATGATGTAGGCGTAAATGTGCAGTCATATTCGTTGTGTTCCCACTAGTGCTTTCAGGTTAATCTCGTGGAAATGACCTTAACGCCTCAACACGGCAAATCTCCGTTAACGAGCTACCGCCGATCGCCCCGTGCATGGGGCTAGACGGCCAACACGTTAACGAGCTAACTGCGCTAACACACTAGTTCCCACCCATGTAATTGAGCATTGCATGGCACATCCAACATACTGTTTTACTTTAGTCCATGACTCGCTTACCTTCAGGATCATACGTCACATGAAAACCAAAATAATTCCAAACGCCAGATCTGAATGAGGGTGGGGGAGGTCCATGTTGCAAGGAGAGCTTAACTTCTGTCTTGCTAGCTTGCCCTGCGCTCTTCCTTCTGACTATGCTGTCTGTGTTGAGCGCTCAGTGGATCTGCGCTCGACAGTGCAGCCTAGGCGGAGTAGTCGAACGCAGATTCACTGAGCGCTCAACACAGACAGCATCGTCAGAAGGAAAGTTGATAAAATAAATTACAAATGTTGTATTGTTCGATACATATGCGTACCAAACCGAAAGCACTGTATCGAACGGTTCAATATCGATACGAATATCGTTGCACCCCTAACATATATATATATATATATATATATATATCGATCGATTGATATAGATATATAGAGAGATATAGATATATCTATAACAGGGGTCAAGTGTTTCCTGGTCTTCCTGAAGTCCACGATCAGTTCCTTGGTCTTTGCCACGTTGAGCTGCAAATGATTCTGCTCACACCACGTGACAAAGGAGTCGACCACAGCCTGGTACTCTGTCTCATCATCCCTGCTGATGCATCCAACCACCGCAGAGTCATCAGAAAACTTCTGAAGATGGCAGGTCTCTGTGCAGTGGCTGAAGTCTGTGGTGTAGAGGGTGAAGAGGAAGGGGGAGAGGACAGTCCCCTGTGGTGCCCCTGTGTTGCTGATTACCTTGTCAGACACACACTTTGGGAGACGTACATATTGTGGTCTTCCTGTCAGGTAATCACCAATCCAGGACACCAGAGAAGCATCCACCTGTATCGCTGCTAACTTGTCACCCAGGAGGGTTGGCCTGATGGTATTGAAAGCACTAGAAAAGTCAAAAAACATGACCCTCACAGTGCTCGCCGGCTGGTCCAGATGGGTGTAGACACGATTGAGCAGGTAGATGATGGCGTCCTCAGTTCCGAGACGAGGCTGATAAGCGAATTGAAGGGGATCAAGATGTGGTCTTACTATGGGTCGCAGCTGGTCCAGGATAAGCCTTTCCAGGGTCTTCATGATGTGGGAGGTCAGTGCCACGGGCCTGTAATCCTGGGGGCCACTGGGACGTGGCGTCTTTGGTACAGGGACGAGGCATAATGTCTTCCACAGCACTGGTACCCTCTGCAGACTCAGACTCAGAGAGAGTCTACCTAGATCACTTAAATTACACAATTGAAAGCTTATGTGTATTGTTTGTGTATTTATACACAAGCACTCATATATATTCAAATAATTCAAAAAAACTTTCATTTACCTTTTACTACCACACACCAAATCCGGTCATTGGTACTTCCTGGCTTGTGTAGCCACTAGGTAACAAAAGCTCAACACTGCGCTTAGCATCCTGGAGCACTTCTGTTGTGTTTTGCACATGTTTTGGAGTTTGGACATGCTTCGGAGTTTGTACGTGCTTCGGAGTTTGTACGTGCTTCGGAGTTTGTACGTGCTTTGGAGTTTGTAAACGCTTCGGGGTTTGTATGTGCTTCGGGGTTTGTAGACGCTTCGGAGTTTGTATGTGCTTTGTCTCTAGCAGCCACTGTAAATGTACTTTTTTTTATTCACTCCACATAGAATAGTAAATAATATAATACAAAAACCAACTATTTACTAGGGCTGGGTATCATTACTGATTTCTAGAATTGATTCGATTCCGATTCACAAGGTCCTGAATCGATTCGATCCACGATTCGATTCAATCCGATTCAATTCAATTCGATTTGAATCTGGGAAATTTTGCCTCAGACAGTCAGCAATATTATAATTCAGATCAGTACATTTACATATTTTCGTATCTATAAAAAGGGAGCTGACACTTTCCAGACTTTATCAAAGGTGTGAGCATCACAGCAGATGCCTTTGTGTCAAAGTAGCTGAAGATAAAACACAGAAAAACATGAAGGTGATTTTCCTGGCCTGGATTTTATAAAAATATTCTGCAGTACATCAAAAACGAAAGAAAACCATTAATCAACATATGAACGTTACCTCTGAAGTTACAGCGGTTTTATTACAGACACAGCATTTTGCATTTTGCATAGTTTTAAAAAGTTTACATTTGTTCAGAAGCCTGTTGAACAGCAGAAATGAGGCTTTCTTTTCAGAAGTAAGTAAAAGGGGAAAAAAAACAACTGCCGACAGCGCTCTAAACAACGGTAGACTTGTGCATAACAAGCAAGCGAATAATGCAGAAAACAGATTTTTAGACTGTTTAGAAACTGTTCTTGAAGTACAGAGACAGAGAGAGAGAGAGAGAGAGAGCTGTGCATGAAGTGTGATATTATTGTGGTGGAAGCAAAACAGCAAAAGTCAGAGTGAATTCATGTTTATGAGAAGCGTAGTTTGGATCTTATTCTGCTGGTTCAGTCAATATTGTTTGGAGAGAGATAAAACTAACAGCTTTAGAATCAGCGCAAAAAGGGCGTAAATACAAAGCGCGGACCCGCCGAAACATCAGAATCGGCGAGCTGTCGGCTTTCAGCCCCAACCGTGTCCGTGCCGTCGGGTGACAAAGGCGACATCTCACTGATTCTGATCCGCGGCTCCGCGCTTTGTGTTTACGTCTTTGTGCAGAAGCCGTGTACCTGCTCTCATTTACTGTTTTAGCTGTTTGGTGGTTGTTGAAATTTTGTGAAGTTTCACCTGAGATTCTGGAATTTTGGGCAAAATACATTTATATAAAAAAAAATCAATTCAGGATTTTAATGAATCAATATCAATCAATATCATCCAAGCCAGAATCGATTTTATTTTATTTATTTATTTATTTATTTATTTATTTGCGCCTGTCCCGTTTGGCTCTTTTGCCATCAGAATTGTTGTCTAAAGGCAAAGAAAGATGCCCAACGGATTTACTTTACCAAATTGACCATCCCAGCATTGCCAGAATCGATTTTAATCGATGAATCGATTATTAAAACCCACCCCTACTATTTACATGTCAACTTTTAACTATTTAACCATCTGGGGTCCAGGGTATAACTGGCCATTTTTGAGTACTTTTGATTTTACCTCTATATTTCACCTTTATAAACTGTTTTTCTTGCCTTGGTTGGTATCATTTTTTTCAGCCCAACCTCAAATATCTGAAATTTGAGTTATTTTTTCATTTTGGAAAACTATATTAGCACAATTGAGAAATAAAAAAAAAAAGTAAGTAAAATTCAATAAAATTCAATAAAGTTCAACAACATTCAATAAAATTCCAAGAAAAATTAAAAATCAGTTAAAATGACAATCAATCTAATTGAAACAGTTGCATGTTGTGGACTTGGCCTCAAGGATTCTTAATTTAGATTTAAAAGCACTTAATGAAATGAATTCAGTCATTTTCCAGTCGTTCTGCAGTTTGTTCCAAGCCGAGGGTGTTAAATGGAAAAAAGCTCTTTTACCAAATTCAGTTCGGGCAAATGAAACAGAAGCAACAAGTAACCATGCAGACAAAGAGTATACCGACTAGCATGTTTCATTGCAAGCAGGGAACATATATAAGAAGGTAGCAACCCAAGTATTGCCTTATATATAAAACTGTATAGATGAGAGTTCCTCCGACTTTCCAAAGCAGGCCGTCCTACCTGAGAGTATAACGCACAGTGGCGAGTCTGAGATTTACAGTTAGTAATAAACCTCAGAGAAGCATGATACACAGTATCAACCATTCAAAGACATTGAGCAGAAGCACTCATATATAGAATATCTCTATAATCCAGCATAGGCAAAAATGTTGCAGCAACAAGCCACTTCTTTGTATTAAAAGAGAAACACAACTTATTTTGAAAATAAAATCTGAGATTTAATTTAGATTTTTTTCACAAGATTCTCTACAAAAAAATTTCATTTATTTATTTATTTATTTTACGTACTTGCCAGGTATGTGTATTCTCTCACAATCAAAACCTTTAACTGGACTGTTTTCATGCTTTTATAAATCCACGTTTTAACTTGGGCTGTAACTCCTGTTTAAATAAGAATTGTTGGAAGTTAATTGATATGGTTTACCATTTAATGATAGATAAGAAGACCCTGAAAAGTGACACACCAGCCAGACGTTTAGGGTTCACGGCACGAGTTAAACGGTCTCGTTCGAATCCTTCAATGCTCAGTGCAGGCTGTGCATTTATTTTGCGCATCTGAGGCAGAGTTTGTAGCCCTTTCACTGAACCTGTCTCCACCTGAGTCAGGTGACATTTAGTGGCAGTAGAAGACCTATGTGGCTGACCAGTATTTTCTCTCGTGTGTGTGTGTATGTGTGTGAGTGTGTGAAATAAAAAATGTGGTGTATTCCCAGCCAGTCGGGTCACTCAGAGTATTACATGTGGCCTGCAGGGGCAATGGGCAGAGGAAATAAAGGGCTATTAGAGGGGGAGAAGGATAGAAAGAAAATACTGGAAGAACAGATCGACAGAGAAAGAGACGGCGACATTTAAGCTAGAGGCAATGTGACAGTGGAGACTGTCCAATAACCATGATGTGTTCCTATCAATCTAGCCATGGCTCCATGGCAGCACTGCAGCTCTCTGCCCTGCAAAGCTCAGTATGATATTAACTATAGTGTCACACCCAGAGCAAATAATTCTTACAGTCATGTTGGTAGTAAAGGGCGAGTTTACATTTAGCGATAAAGACTCGTATCACTCGGTTATGGATGATCTTTCTTTGTAATACTGTAAAAATAGTTCTCCCCAGAGAGAGAAGAGGTTTTCCAGTGCAGCCACATTTGCATGATGAGAAAGCACTGCTCAAATTCATCTTAGTAAAGTCACAGTAAATGACTCCAACAGCATTATCATCTGTTTTACGCAGGTGTGCGGCTGAGGAAAATCACTCACTTCAATCAAAAAAGCTGCAGCTTGCAGCGTAAGGAGCCTCATTTTTTACCATCACACTGGAGGACACAGGAATTAAAGAGAGAGAGAAGGTCATAATAACTTTGTTTCCTCTGCCATTTACAGATGTGATTTCACACACATAGCAGTGGGATGGGCTCGATTAGTGTGTGTGTAGATTTTAACTGACATTTAAAGCTTCATCAGCCTGAACCTGCAGCAGAGCAGCACAGACAAGCTTTCCAAAAGTGAGACTGAAAATCTAATGGGCACAAAGAGCCACATTTGAAGGAGCATGCAGACAAATAAAGAAGTATATTAATTTGTTTTATAACTGATGAGTACTCCCTGATATGTAAGTATGTGTAGTATCTATGTAATTGCCAAATACTTTACTATAATTTGTCTTCTGGCTCTGGGGTTTTTAGATTTGTAACATTTGGCTTTGATTTTTTTGACAGTCATAAACAACCACTCTACAAACTATTTGTAACCCTGGGATGAAGGCAACTTTCAGGATATAAGGCCTAACCCTGGCTCAGTTACAGAGGTAACAGACTCTGGCAGGAAAAAACTGTGATTCCTGCCCTCCTGGAACCTTTACTGTATGACAATGCAGAAAGGCTGTTCAAATAAAACATATGTACAAATATATACTGCATTCATCAGTCTTAAAATATTTACCAAAGATTAGGCTAACAGGGCTACATGGCGGCGGCCTGTGTGTTTACATTAGTGGTGCAATGGATCACGGTTGATCCGTAATCCGAACCGATCCCACTCCACGGTTCGGCACGCACGTGATCCGAAGATTCATAAAAGAAGAAAAAAAAGTATGTGTATGGTGCGCGTGGTAGGTCTGTCAAGCGATAGTTTTTTGGGGTTTTTTTTTTTGCCTGTCCTTTTTGGCTCTTTTGCCATCAGAATTATTGTCTAAAGGCAAAGAAAGATGCCCAACGGATTTACTTTACCAAATTGACCATCCCAGCCTTGCCATAATGGTCCATTTGATTCACCTTTTATTGTTTATTTTATTTTCACTTGCTGAATACGGGACAGACTTGACTGGAGGAAAGAAGGGGAGAAAGAAAGAGGGAAAGAGGAACATCTGAGAAGAGGGACGGGGGAGAAGGGCAAAAAACAAAAACCAACAGAATGGGCAGGGGGAAAAAAAATGCATATATCAATCACCTGGATCACCTGTTGAGAAAGAAAAAAGAAAACAAGCAGAAGAGAACAAGAGTAATAGACTAACCAACATCACAATGATATAGGGGAATATGACAGTAAATACTAAATATTAAACATTATTGTGCAGCACATAAGATCAACAGAACACAGTGTGCTTTGAGGTAGGAGCCAAAAAGGGTGTAGTTTGTGGGTGTGATCACCCGTGTGTACACCTGGGAGCATGGACGCGATTGTTTTTTTTAAAAAGGTTCCTTCATGTAATGATCTGCAAGAGGGTGTGGGGGGGCCACAGCCCCGTCCTCCAGGGCATGAAGCAGGTATGGAGGAGATCAAAATTCCAGACATCCAGAGGCCCCCAGAACACAAGAGACCATGGAAGACCAACAGAGGGGCAGCTGCGCCACTGTTCCAGTAAGAGCTGAGGAGAGTCCCAGATGAGGGTTCACTCAGCAGCCACGGAGCAGAAGCCAGGGGGAGTTGCAGTGACGCGCCCGTGAGCTCCGCCGGCAGCCAACTGTGCCTGAGTGACCGAGCCCCAGGCCGAGAAGCCGGGGGCACCCCACCTCCGAAGTGGCCCGAGCGAGCCCCAGGCTCCAGGCCCCGATAAGCGGCCGCCAAGGAGTGAGCCGGTGTGTACCTGGACGCCCATCCCCAGACACAAAGAACCACCAACGCACCAATGTCTGAGGGAGTCTGCCACTGGCAGGGGAAGTGGTGGTGGGTGGAGATAGGCCTCCAAACCTTGGAGGTTCTGAGATGTCCCCAGAGAGGTGGCGTCTGATACCCAACCTGACATATAGACACAGACATACAGGCACACACAGATACAAACATCCATTCCCACCCTCATGCTCTCATATGCACTTACTCCACACTCAACCAACGTGGAGACAGTCATAAAGAGACGCTGTACACACACGATCACACTCCCCAAGCGTACTCTACAAACCGGGTCTAGGTACCCTTGCCCCTGGAGGGGGGAACTGCACCCAGACCCAGGTGGTGTTACCCTTTTCACTGCGGTGGGGAGAGACAGACCGCCCCGACTCCGCAGCAGCAGGGAGGCCCCACACTCCAGACCGCAGTCGGACGGCCAACTCCACCTCCTCCTAGCCCCCCCGCTCCAGCAGGTCGCAGAGAATGGGGGTGAGAGAAGACTCCAAACCTCCCTCCACCCGCTCATTGTAGTGTTGATGCATGTGTGTTCTAAGGTGCATTTAAAACCCAGGAGGGCATGGAGCTACCTGCCAGAGAGCTGCAGGTAAGCGCATAGTCCCTCCTGATAGCCCTCAATGTCTACGTGTATTTAAAATTGAGAGGTGGGCAACGATGCCAGGGGTGAGGTGTACACCCTGATGATCTTTTGGAGTCCGTGTAGCGTGCCCACCCCCAAGATCCTACATGTATGTGTAATGAGAGTGTGAGTAATGTGAATGTCTAAGTTGTGGGATAAAATTGAAGCAGAGGCAGCCAGAAGGGGACGGGGGGGGGGGGGGTAGCCTCCTCTGCACCCTGGTGACATACCCCTACTCCAAGGCCCTGCATGTGTGGGTGGTTGTGGTGGAGCGGGATGAGGGCGGCAGCTGGATATGGGGAGGGAAGGAAGGGAGGGGCAAGTGACCCCTCCCTGGGGCCAGCTCCCCCGCTGACCCCAGTAGGCAACCCCATACTCCGCGACCCGCCAGGGAAAGGGGGCCCAGGCCCATCCAGACCGGGGCCCAGTGCAGCAGCGCCTCCCGGCCCCCAGTGCAGCAGCGCCTCCCGGCCCCACAGAGCCCGGGACAGTCCACCCAACCCCACCACAGAAAAAACTGCACCCACCCCACCATCCACTTTGTTTGCTTGTTTTAATAAATTTTAAACCATGCATTTTATTTGTTTTTCTCTCTAATGTCTCTGTAAAGCACTTTGAATCACCTTGTTGTTGAATTGTGCCATACAAATAAATTTGCCTTGCCTTGCCTTGCCACTCATCTTCCAGACTACATAAGACAATAGACGCCCAGGCTGAGATCTTCCTCCACCTCTCCTGTATCTCCCCTTCCTGCAGAGAGAGTTCCTGAAGAGAGGAAAGCTCCTGCAAGATGGGACAATCTCCCCCACCAGTTGAAGAGCCCCCCGGGTGGCTCGACGCACCGGTGGCACCCTGCGCCAGGGCTGGGCCCCCATGCACCCACCCGCCCAAAACCCCGGCAACACACCAACCAGGCCCCCCAAGCCCGGCCAGGGCCCTGCGCCCCCAGAACCTCACGCCCATCCCGGACCCACCCAGGGGCAGCCAGGCTACCAGGTCAGTAACCCATGCCCATCAGCACAGACCCTCCCCTAGCCCCGCTGCACGCAGCCACGAGGAAACAGTCACCTGAGAGCCAACAGAGCCCCTAACCGGACATGACCGCTATCCCGGGTTGAGCCCCCCAAGGAAGATGCCTCCGGGGAACCCCCCGACGCCCTAAACCTGTCCCTACCCCCACACCAATCACAACAGTGAAGGCGGGACCAAACTAAGACCCCCCCACCCCCACTAGGTGATGGAGCTGATCAAAGGAGCCCAGAGCAATTGATCTGATGTGGTGACAGAGGCTGTATCAAGACTAATGTAATCTAATAGATAATTTCTATATTGGTTAGAAGTAAGATTATTTTTATTTTTCCAGTTCATGAGGACTGTTTTCTTGGCTATGCATAGGGCAGTGAAAACCATATGGGCTATATTCTTTTCTGAAGTGACATTATCTAAGCTGCCCAACAAACACACTAAGGGGGAAGTTGGAATGTTACATTTCAGACACTTTGATAAGTCTTCACATATCTCACGCCAAAACTTCTGAACTGGTGGACAGAACCAAAGAGCGTGGATATAATTGTCCGGTGAATTGGTTTGGCAGTGTAAGCAGTTGTTGGTAGACGTAAAGCCCATCTTGAACATCCGATGACCTGTATAGTGCACTCTATGTAATATTTTGTATTGAATTAATTGAAGACTGGGATTTCTAATTAGATGAAAGGTTTTTAAGCAAATCTGAGACCAGAAGTTTAGGTCTAAGTTAACTGATAAATCCGCTTCCCATTTTGCAATAGGAAAAGATATTGATTCATCTGTTTTAGAAAGCATTCTGTATATTTTGGATAGTAATTTGGGGGTTTTAAGAGTAAGAAATTGAACCACATTTGGTGGTGTTTGTAGTTCAACTTGACCCGGTTTAAATTTCTTTTTTACTATGGATTTAATTTGTTGATATTCTAAAAATCTTTTCTTGTTGATCCCATATTGTGTAACTAGTCTGTCAAATGAAATAAATTCTGTTCCTTCTAGTATATGTTCTAAATATTTGATTCCTTTACCACTCCAATCTGGAAAGTTTATCATATTATTGTTTTGTAATATGTCAGGGTTGTTCCAGATAGGTGTACGTTTGCATGGGATTAATGAAGATGCCGTCAATTTTAGAAACTCCCACCATGCTGTCAGAGAAGAGCTGATGTTGATGCTTTTAAAGCATTCATGTCGTTGGATGTTTGAGCTGATAAATGGTAGGTCTGAGATCTCTAGATTATTGCAAAGTGCTTGTTCTACATCTAGCCAAGGTTCATCTAAGAGGGTATGTTTTACCCATCCTGAGATAAACTGAAGCCTGTTGGCTAAGAAGTAGTGCTGAAAGTTAGGTAGTTCTAATCCTCCTCTATCCTTGGTCTTTTGTAGTGTTTTTAAGCGTATACGTGGGGGTTTATTTTTCCAAAGGTATTTGGACATACATGCATCTAGAGATCTGAACCAATCTTGTGGCAGTTTAGTTGGGATCATTGAGAATAAATAATTTATTTTTGGTAAGACCATCATTTTTATAGCGGCAACCCTTCCCATGAGTGATATGGGTAGACATTTCCACCTAGCCAGATCATCTTCTACCTTCTTTAAAAGTGGGATATGGTTTAATTTAGTTAGCTCTGCAAGCTTGGGAGAAACATTAATACCTAAATATTTTATATTTCCCGATTGCAGTGGTGTAGAAGAGGAATTATGTAGGGAGCAATTAATCGGTAGGACTGTAGATTTTGACCAGTTAATTGAGTAATCTGATATTCTTGCAAAAGAGTTTATCAATTCAATCACCCCAGAGATATTGGTTTGTGAATTTTGGAGAAAGAGTAACACATCATCCGCATAAAGGCTGATTTTATGTTCCACGTTCTTGCATTTTATGCCCTTAATTACTGAATTCTGTCTAATTGCTGCTGCTAGTGGTTCAATAAAAATTGCAAACAGTGAAGGGGAGAGTGGGCATCCCTGCCTGGTGCCCCTCAAGAGACAGAAGCTGGAGGATGTCTGGTCATTTGTTCTGACACAAGCTGTTGGGGAGTTATATAATATTTTTAACCAGTTTATGAAAGAGGATCCAAAACCAAATTTGTGTAAAGTTGCAAATAGAAATTTCCAGTTAACTCTGTCAAATGCTTTTTCTGCGTCTAAAGAGAATATTGTAGTTTCTAGGTTTTCACTGTATGAGTAGTCTATCAAATTAAGTAATCTATGTGTATTTGTTGATGAGTGCCTACCTTTTATGAAACCAGTTTGGTCAGGATGAATTAAGAGGGGGGTTATTTTCTCCAGTCTCTTTGAGAGAGCTTTGCAGATTATTTTAAGGTCTACATTTATAAGGGATATTGGACGATAGCTTGAGGGATATACAGGGTCTTTGCCTGGTTTTAGCAGGAGATTAATGTTTGCAGAATTCATATTTGATGGAAGTCAAGCGATAGTTATGGCCAGCGCTAGCGGTCCAAGTGGTGGAGCAGAGGAGTTTGCGGTATTTAAGCAGCCCTTTGCTGCCCAGTCCGACCGGGCTAAAGCTATAACAAAAGCTTTTGGGGTGTTTAGCTGCAGACAGGAGGCCGTATTCCGTTGTGCAAAACAAGGGGCTTAAACTATGATGAACGTGCTTGAGCCACGCTATGATATCCCGTTGCGCGTCCACTTTAGTGGCAAGATCGTTCCAAGCATGTATGAGCAGGAAAAGTTTAAAGTTATGGCTGAACTGTCCCTGGCATCTTCTGTTGCCCAACTACTACAAATGGGTGGAGCTCCAGGGCAACGGAAAGCTACGTGACCGTGACCGCTCATTATATCACAGCAGAGTGCGATATAATGAGCGGTGTGTATTATTGTAGGGTCTACCTTACAATATAAATATACTGCTGAAGCCTGTGACAAAGCAGGTCAGAACATGGCCAGGGGAAGCTATTGAAGCCCTGCAGGACTGCACACAGAATGGAGCGTCTTCAGAGAAGTGGCGACCACTGACCATCAAAGAAAATCAGTGATCACTTTGACTTTAGCAAGAGTCCTTCTGGCACTGGCCATGGTCATGGACAGCACTTGGTTGTCTGGCGAGGGGGTGATTTTCCGTGCTAGCTCCTTGTTTGGGGCCTTCTAATCCATGTTGGTTTGGATTCCCAGCCACATTCGCAGAGAATCTCTTGAACAGGAAACCTACGCAAAGCTGCTGAAACATCTTTAAGATCTCCCTGAGCCAAGCTGTTGTGCCACAGTGCACAACATGGGTTGTTGACTCTCATATTTGAAGCCGGCATGTTAGCTGCACTGCCAAGGCTAATTGTGTTAGCATGTCAATAGGAAATTCCATTATGTGTTAGCATCAAGCTAGCGGGATTTGGAGTTAACATGTTTTCATTTATTTTTCTTGGTTATACCAGCTATAATTCAAGTTGCTAAGCCTTCAGTCTGTACTTTGTAATGTGAGAAATATATTAAGATAAGATAAGATAAGATAACCTTTATTAGTCCCACACGTGGGAAATTTGTTTTGTCACAGCAGGAAGTGGACAGTGCAAAAGTTATGAGGCAAAAATTAGAATACAATAAGAATAAATACAGTACACAACTGTACAGAATAGAATAAAATAAAATACTATATACAGTAGAATAAAATAAAATAAATATACAATAAGATAAAAATAGAATACAAATACAAATACTATATACAACTGAGTAAAAATACAACGATGACAGAAAGGATTATTGCACTTAGTATTATTGCATATGTATGGATGTGTGTGCTTGATCAGTTAAAGTCTTTATTATGGAGTCTGACAGCAGTGGGGAGGAAAGACCTGCGAAATCTCTCCGTCCCACACCGTGGGTGCCGCAGTCTCCCACTGAAGGAGCTGCTCAGTGCTGTCACAGTCTGCTGCATGGGGTGGGAGATGTTGTCCATCAGGGATGACAGCTTAGCCGCTGTTCTCCTGTCACTCACCACCTCCACTGGGTCCAGAGGGCATCCTAGAACAGAGCTGGCCCTTCGGATCACCCTTTTATTTTTTTTCAAATGTATGTTTTAATATGCTTTTCTTATGTTTGTAGTTTTACAGTGCTTTCATTAGGGAGACAACTAAACCCTGCAATGAGAACTGGAAGCCTTTGCCTCTCCTTTTGAAGAACTGTTTATCTATCTGCCAAACTGGGCATCAACGTACAGGGAGGGCAGAATACTCTGTATTCAGAAAGCCACTAGCATCGTGGCTGACCCATATCACCCCTCCCACCAACTGTTTACTCCCCTTCCATCCAGAAGACGACTCTGCAGGAGCAGGTCGGCAAGGTTGTCCAATAGCTTCTTCCCCCAAGCAATCCAGCTCCTGAAAACCACGCTGCCCTCCGCCACACTGGAGTCTCTTCTCCACACACTTCTTGAACTACATAACACTCTCCTCTCACTTGCAATACTTGCACTATTCTGTATTGCACTGTTCAACTCTGTATTAGGCAGTGTACCAATGTATACTATTGTATTTATTTATTCTCATTCTTTTCTATTCTTTCTCTATTTCTATTCAAGTACAATACTGTTGTACTTATTCTTAGTTTATCTTATTTCTGTATAGTTGTATACATGTATCTGATTTTTTCATTTTATTTTTACAGTTTGTACTTTTGATCCAGGAGGACGATATTTCCCACTGTATGCTTTCCACTGTATACTTGAGTGTATATTGCTGGGTTGATAGTAAAACTCGACTTGACTTGAAAAATTGCAGGTCCTCTGATGTCCAGCAGTGAGTTAGTCCCCATAGATTCCCATATTACAGTTTTTCTCAAATGCTAAAACACAAAAGCCAATCCTCTAAACCAAATGACCATTTGTCTAAACACATTTTCTAAATCTAGCCATCATTTACCAATATCATAAACACGTCACATGAAGACACAATTCACAGAACACAATCCTCCATTGTCATAAATCTAAACACAGCTTTCCTTGCTAAAACACAAGTTGCAAAAGAACTCTGCTCATATTCTCAAATGAAAGATCATTTGATGCAAAATGCTTGCCACAGTCAGCAATATTTGAACACAATGAACACACCTGGCGTCATTCATTACACACAACGACTCAAAATTGAAGACACCTGTTGCTAATGCTGTGACCACATGTATAAAAGCAAGTTCAGAGGGCACAGCATGCTGAAGATTCCAAACAAACACAATGGATGAAGGCAGAGTCAAGGGAAGAGGAATTCGATGCAGAGGAGCGAGAAGAGCTGGCCCTGGAAGAAGAGGAGCAGGCCAACGAGGAAGAGGAGTTCAAATGAGAGGAGGAAGAGGAGCAGGCCAACGAGGAAGAGGAGTTCAAATGAGAGGAGGAAGAGGCCAACATGGGAGAGGAGAAGGTCCAGGAGGGAGAGCAAGACAACCTCGCACCGTCATTAAGGACGACATGCAAGCAACAGTCATTGACCGTGTCATTATCCATGGCATGACAATGGCTGAGTCCGTCCAAACCTGAGTAGGTTCACCGTGGCCACCATTATCAGGGCATTCAGACAACACAACAGGTATTGTACTCGATTGCTTTCTTTGTCACAATACAGTTTTACAAACCTGTGAAAGTAGTCTATTAGTTTCAAATCAGTTGTGACTGTATTGTAACACATGTCAATTGACAACACATGTTTCTTTCTTTAGAGTTGAAAGAATGCCACAAAGGGGGGGTTGCCATATTTACAGCGGCACAAGAAACCCTCATTGTGGATATGGTTCGTGGGAACAAACTCATCAGACTCCGGGAGATCAGAGACAAAGTCATTGCCGATAATGTCAACTTTGAGAGCATTGACGATGTCAGCTTGGCCACAATAGACCGAGTTCTCCGGTGCCAAAACACGCGGATGAAACAGGTCTATAGGGTTCCCTTTGAGCACAACTCTGCGCGAAACAAAGACGTACGTTATGAGTATGTGCAAGTAAGTATACATCCATGTTCACAGTACAGTTAGTGGACATACTGTGTTGCTCAGTGGCCTACATTACTTCTGGACAATCCTGTGCTACCTGATTGACTGTTGTTCTGAACACCTGTGCACTTTCACATTTTCACAGAGGATATTACAGTTGGATGCGATGGCCAGACCTCATGAGTACCTCTTCCTGGATGAGACTGGCTTCAACCTGCAGAAACGAAGGCAAAGAGGCCATAACATCATTGGCCAAAGAGCCATCACTGAGGTCCCTGGCCAACGGGGGGGGGGGGTAATATTACCCTTTGTGCGGCCATGGATTCGGAGGGGTTTGTCCACCGGCATGCTGTCCTTGGGTCTTACAACACCCAGCGTCTCCTCACCTTCCTAGAAGACATCCTCCTGGACCGCCAACAACACCATCCTGGGCCCGCACATCACATTTATGTGATCATTTGGGACAATGTCCGCTTCCACAGAACAAACCAAATCAGAGAGTGGTTCACCACCAACAGTGACCACTTTTTAAACGTCTGTCTGCCACCCTACTCACCTTTCCTGAACCCTATAGAGGAGTTCTTCTCATCGTGGAGATGGAAGGTTTATGACAGACAACCATACACAAGAGAGAACCTCCTAAGGGCAATGGAGCTGGCCTGTATTCACATCCCAGCGGAGGTCTTCCAAGGATGGATTCGCCATTCCAGGGCGTTTTTCCCGCAGTGCCTGGCAAGAGACAATATAGCCTGGGATGTGGATGAGGTGATGTGGCCCGATGCAGCTCAGCCACATGATGCCGCACAATGATTGTGGTGTGTGTGTGGTGTGAATAACTTAAAAAACTTCACACCCTGATCGTGTTGTCAAGAGTACTGATGTGTGCAATAGATTCTGTTGTTGTATTGAGCTGTGTTACAGTAGTGTACGTACATGCAGGATTTTCTATAGATTTATACTCTTCATATGAAACTCACAAATCGAAATGCCTAATCCTCTGCAGAGATCTACGACGATCCGTTACTGTATAGTTTCTAAAGATATGCATTGGCAGTTATGAAACAAAGAACCTTCTCACAAATTGAGCATTGTGTCTTCAATTGTTTTGCTGTAGTGTGTAATGATGTGTATAGTGTTTACATTTTTGAAAGCTTCGAGCTGCTCTTTTGGTGTGAAAGTTTGAGTTTTGCAGTGGGAAGGTGTTAGAAAAGGGTGTTGTGTTTAGACATTGGGGAACATGGTGGAAACGTTTGTGAAATGTGTTTTAGCATTTGAGAAAAACTGTAAAACATTACAGCAAAAACGAGCATGTTTACAGCTTGACACACAAACTTATTTGGTCTCTATAGATAATTTTTAGAAAGTTTTAAAACTCACCTGTTTAAACTGCATTGTGCTTCAAGTTTGCATTTTAAGGGTGTGGCCTCTGGTTTACAGGTGGCTGTAGCTTCTAGCTGTCTGCTAGGCTTCACCTCAGTCCCTGAACTGGATCTCGTGACCATGTTTGTGCTGTTGAAGCCTTTTGGAGCATTTTCAATGACATTATCTGACCAATAATATGGCTTCTGTGAGATTATTGTACTAACAGACTGTTCAAAAAGTTTGAGCTGCAGAATTTGGTAAAATACTATATTTTTTTAATTGGATGTTACTGAACTGAAGTAGCAGGTATCTAAAAACTCAACATTTTTGGAAAATGGGTCTTTATCAGCCATGTGATAAGAGGCAGAAATCTAGTCAGTGCTATTTATAAAATTACACTTCCTACCTAATTTGAAAAAGAAAGGGACACTATTTATTGTTTGGATGTTTATGGTCTGCATGGAACAATATTTTTTCAGTTATACACTCAGTAAGTCAAAAAAGGACAAATATGTTGATGCATCCTCAATCATCCAGGTAAGTAAATCTGCAAAAGTTGATGAGAATTTGCATAATTATGATGAAGGAACTGACCTCCCAGCCCAATGTTCCTTCAGTGGTGCTGGTTTCAGTCATTATGCAAATGTACTGTTTATAAGGTTGGGGAAACCTGCAGTCGGCTGAGACTGAAAAAGTCACTTGGATGAGTGGTGAAAAGTTTCTCCCACTGCATCAACTTTTGGAAAAAAGGACAAAGTTGACTTAATGAAAAATATAAACTTCTGCTATTTATATAATTCTGCTATAAATCAGAATTTAATTAGAACAAGTATTGTTCATTGATCATCTTCCTTTATTGAGATGTCCTTAACTACTCTAGTAACGCAGCCTTTAAAATTATTTTTGTTCGGAGCCGGGCTGGCTCGGATTTTTCGATTTCATTTTGTTGTAATTTTCTTTACGAGCAGATGGATTGCTGGGCTTGGCTGTGGCACGCAGGGTTTCCCCGGCACACCTGAGGATAATTGACTTGACTTGAGCGTGCAGCGGTAAACAGTTGGTCCTATGAGGCATGGTAACTCTGACAAAGTGATGTTCAATGTTTTTATTCTGTCCAAGTATTCATTTACCTCCATCTCCAAGTTAAGCGCGTTTCGGTCTCTCCTCAAGTTACTCAAAATCCTCAGGTAGATTTTCTCCTGTGCCTTCTTAACCTCTATTAATAAATGCTCTCCCTGCAGTGTGAGATTGAGTTGGTGATTTTGGGTCCACCTTTGTGACACATGACAAGTATTAGTCAGAAATTAGTTGATATTCTGATATCATATCTATTTCTCCACATTAAGCTCGTAGTATATTAATTATTTTTTTAACTTTATTTAACCAGAAACTGTGATTTGTGTGTGTTTGTTTCCTGAGATAAAATCAGTGTGTTGTGATATTTTATCAGACATCATGTCTCATGTTTTATACATCAGATCCAAGCACAAGCTCACCTCATTAAAATCCTCTCAGAATTAACACACTATTTAATCTCCTCACAAATCGTGGTTTAATGCAACATAACAAAAAAACAAAAGCCAGCTTTTATTATCCTCCTGATGTTGATTGCACTGACTTATGATGAAAACAGAGTTTTCTTCATAATGCCGATCACCACCCTCCACGAAAAACAAATCCAATGTTTGTCATCTGGTGCCGGTTTCTGAGAATGGTAACTAAATAGAAGGAAAATCTCAGGGGAGTCTGTCATCTAGTCGTGCTCTTTGTGTTGGTCTGACTGTTTTTCTGCATTTGTGCAGAGCAAACACTCAGGCATGTTTCACAAAACCAAAGCATGAGCAGTGCAATCGTCCCGATGAAACATAATTGGGTTTTAACGTGATAGAACAATATCCCTGCCTATAACTCTGTTTAACTTCTACTTTTGACATGCCTCTGAAAACCTATTACAGCAGGAGATGTGAGCCACTATCACTTCTCTTATTTTTTCTTTTTGCAATAAAACCATTGAGTTTCACCCTCCTTCGATCTTTCTTCATGGTCTCCTCATCCCTCCCCTTTTCTTTAGCTTCATTGCACCTCCTCCTCCTCTTCCTCTCTGCAGCAGGAGGAAGAAAGTAGTGGTAACACGTAGCATGTCTTCATTAAAGTGTCACTCCACATTATTTTCGTGCTATCTCAATTAGCAGCAGGTTTAATAAAGGGCCTCTTCTCTCTCCTCTTCTCTTTGCAACTCTAACTCCGTAACTCTGAACACAGTGAAAGACGCAGCTGATGATGAGGAGAAGCAGAAAGAGGGAGGACGGATAGGAAATAAGAAGGAAGGAGAAGAAACACGGAGCAAAGTGAACACACAAAGAGGAGGAACATAAGAAAGAAAGAAAAGAGCGAAAACAAAGAATACACAACTCAAAAAGACAAACTGAATGTTTTTCTCATTTCCCTTTAAGAACATTTAGCCCCAAGGAGATGGTCCTTACACTGATCTATGCTTGTGTGTGCATGCATGCACATATGTTTGCATTCAGTTCCTGCCACAATAACCTCAGAAGAGCATTTGTATCATATTTGATATGAGTTTCTGAGACCTCTGTCGTAGACATGATCAATACTTGCCATAATTTCAAAATGTTATGGACAAAACTCTTTTTTTTTTGTCTAAAATTAACATGGTTGTTAACAAAAGTTGCCAAAAATGCCCAATGTATCGAATGTGATACAAAGAAATATATAATAAACATATAATAAAAATATATCATACACAACATGATGTAGCAAAAAAAACAAAAAAAAAACCAAAAAACAAAACAAAAAATTTGCATTTTGTTAAGGGCTAATAAACATCTCAGTTCCAAAAAAAATCAGAATTTTCGGGCTATTTGTTGATGTGTTGGGTCTTACAGGGTTAAAAATGGATCACTGTGGTAGCGTTCCTCTTTTTCACTTCTAAACCTCAAGTGGGTGTCCACTAGAGATGTGCATAGCAGCCGGTATTTGTATTTGTTGAGGGGGGAAATGTATTTGTATTTAATTAATTATATCCATTATAATAATTATGGATATGAAATATTAGTTGATGTTTTTGCATAAATCCAGCTATGAACATGTAACAAGGAATGTCATTGAAAAGAAAATAACAACAGCCATTGACTCATCCATGGTTAAACCAACAACTAATAAAATACCACTGTTAACATCATGAACCCCACCACCACCCGTCCTTGTTGGACGACACTGAACAGACATTTAAACTGACTTGCATGGGCAGAACATGGCTGTGATGATGTGTTGGTGCTTGTGAGGGAGTTGGCAGACAGTACCAGGAATAAGAGGCTATAAGTGCTGATCTGACTTTTGCACACATTACATATCAGTTTGGTTTCATCTGCAGCACTGAGTGTAAAATGCCTCCACACAGAACTTGATCAAGTTGTTTTGGCTGGTGGAGGACCAAGAGGTGGCTCAGCAGCAGCAACACTCTTTTCCATTTGGTTGACCAAATACATGTGGAGAATTTCAGCTAAGTTAATGAGTGAATGGGCAACGGGAAGCTCTGCTACCCTATAGCCCATATCTTGCTGTCTGCAAAAGAGAGTAACTTATATGTACCATCTAACTCCCACAAGTGCATACAATTTAGCACAACTGCACAAGCATTGTTTTATCATTTTAAACCGAATTTTAACATTATTCTGTTAACAGCCTTGTTACGTTCCCCTGAGGGGTCTAGGCGGTGAGGGGGCAGTAACAAAAAGTGACCGGGTTGGAAAAAGGAGTCGAGGCAAAAGGGTTAAATCAAAGAGTTTTATTAAAGTTCCCTTTCAAACTCAACTAAAAGAGACGGACAAGCCGCTATCACCATTCAAAAAACAAAAACAAAACTCAGGTGTGGTCAATAAAGTAAAACGTAAGCCAAAAAGAAAGAGCAGCTCACTAGCTGAAAACCACCAAAACCACACACACAGCTCACTAGCTACAAACACTCAGCTCACTAGCTGTAACCGCACTCTGGCCCAGAGCTCACCTTTCCCTGGGCTTAAATCTCCTTGATTACTGATGCGAGTCAGCTGTGTAAAAGGGAAAAGTGGCACCTCAGGCAGAAGAGGTAGTGGGACACGCCCACACAGGCACCTTCAGGAGGAGGCCCTGCTAGGGCCGTAACACCCCCTCCCATAAATACAAACCCATGGTTTGTCAAATTACGATAACCGAAATGATTACGATAACCAAACCAAAACGATTAAGTCCATAACCGTTTCATGACGAAATTGCAGGCTTTCCACCTACCAAACCCCATAGCAACGGGTAGGCATTTCCTGCGGAAGCTGCCAATCCCATCTCAGTGGGTTCACAACATTGCCAGAGAGTGGCCCCAGACCCTCGAAACAGTGTCCCATGTGATAGCCAGGGCTTCGAACCATCACATGTGGAGAACCCAGCAGGCAGCTAGCAGGTTTTACTTGTTAAGTTGAAATGTTAAATGTTTGTCATTTTTATGTTTACCATTTGTACATAGTATTAAAGAATTCTTTCTGTCCTCCCCTCCCCAGATCCTTAAGATTCTGGGAGGGGGGTGGTAGTGTTTTTATCACAGGAACACCCTTGTTTGATGTTGGCAAACTTCCTCCCTTATGTATTGCTTCACTGTGTTATCTAGGGTGAACCATCTAGGGTGTGGGGAGACTACCCTCTTTATGACCAAGGATGTTCCTACTGTGCTTTTATGTTATATGACCAGTGCCTTGTCTTTGTAACCAAGGGGGTTACGGGGGAAGGTATGTGTTGTAAACTATTGTTTATTGTGTGAACGTTGTCAATAAAAGGGAGCGAGTGCGGGCCATCGGGGAGGTCATTTGTGATGAGCTGAGATACCGAAAAGGCCTCCCTTGCAAGTAAAATGATCGATTGCCGTTGCCTTGTTTTTCTTTCACGGGAATAAGTTCTGGGATCAGCGGGGTCTGACTTTAGACCCAAAATTACTGAAACAAAGACATGTTTGTTAGCAAGGGGTGCAGGTCTGAGTGGTGGTTTTATACAAGATCTGTCTCCCTGCAACTCATTTTGAGGACCTGAGAAATGGTCAACCAGCGGCAGCTCAGGGTTAGTTGACCCCTTACACTGATTACAGGGCGCTACTGAGCAATTGTGCTCCAAGTTTAGCCTTTTACTAGGCCTGGCAACCTGGTCGGTTTGAGAACCCTGACTGACTTTTCTCAAAGCAGGCCCTTTTTGCTTGGAGTGTGCTTTCTGTTTGAGTTTCAGCCTCAAACAGTTAGCAACAAGGTGTCCAGGTTTGTGGCAGAAGAAACAAAGCTTCGTTCTGAGTCTCGAAACCACAACTTTTTCAACCTTGTTAGCTGGCCCACTCTTACCCCGCCAAGATGTACTATGGCACAGAGGGGTATCACATTCTACAGCATTTGTTTTATGAGTTAGGGTAAACTCATCTGCCAGTATGGCAGCCTGCTGTAAAGTGGAAACCCTCTGTTCACTTAAATAACAAGCAACACACTCAGGCACTGTGTTCTTAAAGTCCTCTACCAGCACAAGCTCACGTAACGACCCCAAGTCGTTAACCTGGCTTGCAGAGCACCACCTATCAAAAAGCTTCGCCTTGTCCCTAGCGAAGTCAAGATAGGACTGACCCTGTGCCAACTCCAAACCTCGAAAATGCTGCCTATAGGCCTCAGGTACAAGTTCATAGGCTTGGAGGACAGCACTTTTAATCTTCTCATAAACTAGGCCGTCCTGCCTAGACAGACCAGAACAAGCTTCCTGAGCCTTACCCGTGAATTTACACAGCAACATCACCCCCCACACGTCTTCAGGCCACTGTAATGCAGTTGCTATGCTTTCAAACACACTGAAGAAGCTCTCAACACTGGATTCACAGAAAACAGGAACCAGGTGGATGTTATTGCTCACAAACGAGCTTCTAGACACCTGTGCACTGATGGCTGCATCAGCCATTTTGGGGGCCGGAGAAGGGTTAGAAACCACACCTCTCTGCCAACTCAATCAGAGACTACCCAATAATTAACCCATTAATGGAAAACTACACAACTTAGTTTAACTGACCAACTTACCTCTTGCAGTATACACATTAAATAAACACAACTTACCCAGTTCCTAACCACAACAAACTTTACCTACCTATCTTCTGGAGCGTGCCGGGCTCAAGGCAACTTTAAAGGCAAAACTTCAGCGACCGGAGCCCTGAATTGCCTACCCCCAACAGGGAACTAATCCCCACCCAGGATTACTCCGAAAATAAAAAAGGCAAAATAACAAAAGAGTGCCCGAAGGAAGAACTTAATAAGCTCAGCTGGACACTCACCTAACTTAAACTGCGAAGTTGAATCTCTAAAGGTGAAAAAAGCAAGACAATCAAAAACCAAATTCCAACATCACAACTCCCTGTTCAACAATCCCGGACGAGGCCCCACTTGTTACGTTCCCCTGAGGGGTCTAGGCGGTGAGGGCGGAGTAACAAAAAGTGACCGGATTAGAAAAAGGAGTCAAGGAGGCAAAAGGGTTAAATCAAAGAGTTTTATTAAAGTTCCCTTTCAAACTCAACTAAAAGAGACGGACAAGCCGCTATGCAAAGAAAAGCGTCTGGACTTCTTTAAGTTGCTTGAAGACGTTTCACCTCTCATCCGAGAAGCTTCTTCAGTTGTAAGGTCAAATGGTGGAGAGTCCCAGATATAAACCTAGTGGGAGTGACCCCCCACAGAGGGACAAAAGGACCCCCTGATGATCCTCTAATCGCCTGAGCCAAGGTGGGAAACTGGGCGTGGGTCCCAATCAGCCAGAGTTTCGGGTGTGTTCATTGTGAAACCTGGCCCCACCTTATCATGCGAATTCCTGAGGTCAGATGGCCCAGGATGTGAGTGGGCGTTAAGGCGTCTGGGAAGGGAACTCAAAACTGGATTATAGATGGCAGAGAGTTGGTGTCGTAAACCCCGCCTCTGTTCAAAGATGGTCGCTCACAGTGGACATAGATGGCTTCTTTCACTCCTCTTTCAAACCATCTGTCCTCTCTGTCCAAAATGTGAACATTGGCATCCTCGAAAGAGTGTCCTTTATCCTTAAGATGCAGATGGACTGCTGAGTCTTGTCCTGTGGAGGTGGCTCTTCTGTGTTGTGCCATGCGCTTGTGAAGTGGCTGTTTGGTCTCTCCAATGTAGAGGTCTGGGCATTCCTCGCTGCTCTGTACAGCATACACCACATTGTTAAGTTTGTGTTTTGGCGTTTTGTCTTTCGGGTGAACCAGTTTCTGTCTGAGCGTGTTGCTGGGTCTGAAATACACTGGGATGTCATGCTTGGAGAAAACTCTCCTGAGTTTCTCTGATACACCGGCTACATAGGGGATGACAATGTTGTTGCGTCTGTCCTTCTTATCCTCCCTCGCTGGTGTCTGGTCTTCTTTTCTGTGCCTCTTTGCTGACTTTAAGAACGCCCATTTAGGATAGCCGCACGTTTTGAGTGCTTCCTTTACATGTGTGTGTTCCTTCTTTTTCCCTTCAGGCTTAGAGGGAACATGTTCTGCCCGGTGGTGTAGGGTCCTGATTACTCCAAGTTTTTGTTCCAAAGGGTGATGGGAGTCAAAGAGGAGGTACTGGTCCGTGTGTGTGGGCTTCCGGTAAACTTCGATGTTGAGTTTGCCGTTCTCTTCAATGTGCACAGCGCAGTCCAGAAAAGGCAGACAGTTGTCCTTTGTGTCTTCCCTGGTGAACTTGATGTTTTTATCCAGTACCTCCTCTTTGACTCCCATCACCCTTTGGAACACAAACTTGGAGTAATCAGGACCCTACACCACCGGGCAGAACATGTTCCCTCTAAGCCTGAAGGGAAAAAGAAGGAACAGGGGCCAGGTTTCACAATGAACACACCCGAAACTCTGGCTGATTGGGACCCACGCCCAGTTTCCCACCTTGGCTCAGGCGATTAGAGGATCATCAGGGGGTCCTTTTGTCCCTCTGTGGGGGGTCACTCCCACTAGGTTTATATCTGGGACTCTCCACCATTTGACCTTACAACTGAAGAAGCTTCTCGGATGAGAGGTGAAACGTCTTCAAGCAACTTAAAGAAGTCCAGATGCTTTTCTTTGCAAGCTCTTTTGACTACGATGACCTGGATGACTGAGAACCTTCACAGACATACCGACAAGCCACTATCACCATTTAAAAAAAACCAACCAAAACTCAGGCGTGGTCAATAAAGTAAAAAGTAAGCCAAAAAGAAAGAGCAGCTCACTAGCTGAAAACCACCAAAAACACACACACACAGCTCACTAGCTACACACACACACACACACACACACACACACACACACACACACACACACACACACACACACACACACACACACACACACACACACACACACACACACACACACACACACACAGCTCACTAGCTGTAACCGCACTCTGGCCCAGAGCTCACCTTTCCCTGGGCTTAAATCTCCTTGATTACTGACGCGAGTCAGCTGTGTAAAAGGGAAAGGTGGCACCTCAGGCAGAAGAGGTAGTGGGACACGCCCGCACAGGCACCTTCAGGAGGAGGCACTGCTAGGGCCGTAACAGCCTATTGTCTAGATTCAGTCCCCAACCTTTTTTGCACCACGGACCGGTTTATGTCTGACAATATTTTTACGGACCGGCCTTTAAGGTGTCGTGGATAAATACAACAAAATAAAACCAGTACCGGTACCAAATAAAATTAATTGACAACACATGGGAAAAACCCTGAAAATTGTAAATTTCACACCCGAACCTCAACACTCGCGGCCCGGTATCAAACGACTCACGGACTGGTACCGGTCCATGGCCTTGGGTTTGGGACCCCTGGTCTAAATTACTGAGCTAACAGAGCTACATAAACAGCGCGAACATGAGAGCACCCGACTGCAGACGTCAATAATGCAGCTTAATTGATTAATCTCCCAATTTTTGCAAAAGTTAGAGACTGCCTCTGGAACCCAATTAAGGTACAAAAAAATCTATTCAACAAAAATAGTGATGCAGTTCAGCTTTTTATCGCTCAGCCGAGCCTTCTCTGTTGCTGTGTGGAGCAGCCTTTGTCATTCACCTTTTACACGTCACTCACTTACTCATCCAGGCATGCACTGCGGTCTAATAAGGAAACTCAGCTTTTTGATATAAAGTTTTTCTTGTTTCTGAATACAAATATTTTTTAAAGTATTTGTTCGAAATAATTATTCATAAAAAACGCAATATTCGTGCCTTTCCGAATACCATATTCGGGTTCGGCTCCACCCCTAGTGTCCACTAATGTGTTCACATCTATCTCTTTGTAAGGAATGTTTTACCTGTTTGATGTATTCAAATATAAAACTGAAGAACCAAAGGCTAAAATGTGTGTATGACACCTGGTTTCAAATGGAGGCTTTACTTGGTTAGCATGGGGCTCAAATACAGCCTGACTAGAAGTGCTGGATGTTCACAAGTTAAATGAACTGCCAGCACTCTGCAGGGAGGTTGTTTTACAGTCTCCTGCAGTTTATGGATGTTTACTTAGGCATGGTACACAAACCTGAAACTTCATAGGCTGTACAACTCCCAAAATCTGGAAACACAAGTCATACCAACAACACCGCATACCGCCACAACAGGTCCACTGATGATGCCATAGCCCTGACACTACACACTGCCCTGTCACACCTGGAGAAGAGAGACACGTATGTGAGAATGCTATTTGTAGATTACAGCTCAGCATTCAATACCATCGTTCCCTCGAAGCTGGATAGGAAACTGCAGGATCTAGGACTGAGCAGCTCCCTCTGCAGCTGGATCCTTAGCTTCCTGTCTGACAGACGCCAAGTGGTCAGACTGGGCAGCATCACCTCATCCCCCGTCACACTGAACACTGGTGCTCCACAGGGGTGTGTACTGAGCCCTCTCCTGTACTCACTCTACACCTACGACTGCACAGCCACTAACAACTCCAACATCATTGTGAAGTTTGCGGACGACACTACAGTGGTGGGTCTTATCACCAACAGTGATGAGACAGCTTACAGAATCAGAATCAGAATCAGAATGGGTTTATTGCCAGATGTTGAGGTTTACAACATTAGGAATTTGCTGCGGTGCTTCAGTGCAAACAATAAGAATTAAAGTGCTATGTAGAAAGAAAGATATGTGCATGAGATATACATGAGATATATACATGAGAATAAGAATTAAGAGTGCTACGTAGAAGGATATATACATGAGTGCAGGTGGTGATCAGTGCCAGACATGAAATGATGCAGTGACACAGCGTAGGGTCATGTGTGAGTGGCGGGGACAGTCATGTGGTTATTGTTCATGTGTCCAACAGCAGAGGGGAAGAAACTGTTCTTGTGGCGAGAGGTTCTGGTGCGAATGGACCGGAGCCTCCTGCCTGAGGGGAGCAGGTCAAACAGACTGTGTCCAGGGTGAGAAGGGTCAGCTGAGATCCGGGCTGCACGCCGCAGTGTCCTGGAGGTGTACAGGTCCTGCAGAGATGGGAGTCTGCAGCCAATCACCTTACAGGGAGGAGGTCAGCGCCCTGACCCACTGGTGTCAAGACAACCATCTCACCCTCAACATCGCAAAGACAAAGGAGTTGATAGTGGACTTCCGGAGGTGCAGAGAAGTACACACCCCCATCACCATCAACGGCGCTGCTGTGGAGAGAGTGAGCAGCTTCCGGTTCCTTGGCGTACACCTGGTTGAGGATCTTACGTGGTCAGTACACACAAACAAAACAGTGAAGAAGGCGCAGCAGCGCCTCTTCTTTCTCAGGAGACTGAAAAGATTCGGCATGAGCCCCCGCATCCTCAGGACCTTCTATCACTGTGCCATTGAGAGCATCCTCACTGGATGCATCACCACCTGGTATGGCAACAGCACCGCCTACAACTGCAAAGCTCTCCAGCGAGTAGTGCGGTGCTCTGAACGGATAATTGGAGGTGAGCTTCCCTCCCTCCAAGACATCTACAGGAAGCGATGCTTGAGGAAAGCAGGGAGGATCATCAAGGACTTCAGTCACCCCAGCCATAAACTGTTCAGACTACTTCCATCAGGAAGGAGGTTCTGCAGCATCCGGTCCCGTACCAGGAGACTGAGAGACAGCTTTTTCCATCAGGCCATCAGACTGCTGAACACTTCATAGACACCTCAGCTTCACTACTGGAACTTTAACATTATGCACTCCATACTGTACAGTAATGCCACTGTTTTGCACGTCTCACTCTGTATATTTTATTTTATTTATTTTATATATTCTATTCATTGTTTACTCTATTTAATTTGTAAAATATGTGTACACACACACACACACACACACACACACACACACACACACACACACACACACACGTAGAAAAATATTTAGTATACACATCCAGAAATGCATATACTATTATATATTGTACATATATTTATTAGTTTCAGATGTAGCCATTCTTGTATTTTGCTTGTTTGCATTATTGTATTTTGCACAACTCTGTTGCTTGTGAAGCTCGCACACAAGAATTTCACTCACATGTGCTGTACCAATGTACCTGCACATGTGATGTGACAATAAAAGTGATTTGATTTGATTTGATTTGATTTGACCTGTCAACACAACAGTAAGGGATGATAATCTGAGTGGACCACAAACTCCTCTGTATACCAAAGTATTCTACAGTCAAATGCGAGGCCACAGCTAAAGCTTGGATCAAAACAGGTAATCAGCAGGACAGTGATCTCAAGCATATAGCATCAAATCTGCAACAGACTGGCTGAAAAAGAAAAGAATTAAGCTGCTGCAATGTTCCAGTAAAAGTCCAGGCCTCAACCTGACTGAGATGCATTGGTGAGATCTTAGGGACTGATTAGTGATAAGAAAAAGATAAGGAAAAATGCAAGATAAGAAGACAAGTTTAGCATTTTCAAACGTACTTACAAAATATTGACTTCTTTTATTAAACTGAATAGTTAATGAATAAATGTGTCAGTAACTGAATCCTCAGAAGTATACTTTATGGAATGAAATCAATTCATACAGTTTTCATACACATAACATCAGCCTTGTCCAAAAAAAGTCTTCGATGTCACCCAGCTGACACATTATTTAGAAATTTTATTTTAATTTATGCAAATAATGGATTCGGATGGAAAGGTTCAAAAATTAATGGACGGCTTTGGAAAGCTCGATAAGTTATTGAGTACTCCCCTGATTAATTCTTAATAGCCATTGTCAAAAAAATCACTGTCTTCTTGTTATTTCTCATTAAACCGATTTTAAAGCATTTTGCCTTTGTTTCTTCATCCAAAACATGTCCTTCACCTCATTATACTGTCACCTATCCATCCATCTATCTAAAAATCTTTACAGTAGTTTTCAGTATTTCTTTTTTAAGAGGATATATTTTAAAGAGTTTTAACATGGGGAAGTATAAAGCAAAGACACTGTGTCTTGCCTAGTCCCATCCTGATAGAAAATTGTTCTTTTTTTGAGGATATGTTCTAATGACACGCTAGCAGAAACACTGCAGTGCATTTCTAAGAATAATTATGCTAAAAATATTTCCCATTCAGCAGCGTTGTGTCAAAGTTATCATTTCATAACCTACCTACTCATAAAACGATCTCTCATAATGTAGCTCACTCGTTTGAATCCCTTCACAGAGAATAAACAAGAAACAGAAAAATGGAGAACACGTTTCAAAATACAGCTTATTTTGAATAATAATTTGAAAACATGTTCTCATGAATTATATATAAAAGATATCAATATGTTAATGAGTACACAACATATGGTTAAGTCCCACGGTTATGGTTTTACACCAGCAGGGGGAAGAGTGCACAAGGAAACAGATCTGTGTTATAAAAGCAACAACTGAGCTGGTTTCACGTAATACCTGGAGACCTACAGTTCCTATAGTTACTGACATTTAAAGGACACATCAGCACTGTCTCTGAACTTTTCTCCTTTTCTCTATTTTGAAACAGACTGAAAGTCTAGTGGCCAAACACTAGGAGACATGAATCTGAATGCTACACACAATAAAATACCAGCGACAGTCTTTTTCCAGGATCTTCACCTTCAAATAAATAAAAGTAGTTTTATATATGAAATATTGAATGCTTCAATTTAGAAAAACCATGAAAAACAAAGAAGCACAAAGAACGTAAATCAAAAAATCAAAAACGACGAAAAAGCCTGTGTAAATGCTGCTTTTGTGATTGAAATTCTGCTGTAAATATGTTGAAATGTAAAAATTTACTTTATTAGCTGATTTTTTGAAAGTTATTTGGGAAAGTTATGAAATAATTAAAATGGTAAATTCAGTCTCTTAAAATAAAAAAAAAAACAAAAAAAAAACCCCAAAAAATTTATATATATATATTATATATATATATATATATATATATATATATATATATATATATATATATATATATATATACTCACACAGCACCAGACACAACACCGGGATGCCGCGCTTATTGTGACGGGGGACTTTAATACTGCCAACCTCAAACGCGCAGCGCCGAACTTTCATCAACACATCACCTGCCCCACCAGGGGTGAAAGGACACTGGATCACTGCTACACTACGGTCAAGGACGGCTACAAGGCACAATCTCGCCCTCCGTTTGGCAAATCCGATCACGCCGCCATCTTCCTCATGCCAAAATACAAACAAAGGCTGGAACAGGAAGTTCCGGTTCATAGGAAGGTCGCGCGCTGGACGGACCAATCGGTGGCCGCGTTACAGGAAGCACTTGACGACGCAGACAGCTCCGATGATGACATCAACGTGTTTACCGAGGTGGTTGTGGGATTATTCGGGAAACTAGCGGATGATACCGTGGAGACAAAGACTATCACAACGTTTCCCAACCAGAAGCCGTGGGTGGATAAAACCATCCGCGACGCTCTGAGATCCCGCACCGCTGCCTACAACACGGGACTCGCTACGGGGGACATGGACCCGTACAAAGCCGTGTCATATGACGTGCGGAAGGCGGTGAAAGAGACGAAGCAGCGCTACGGGAGGAAACTAGAGTCACAACTGCAACAGAGTGACTCTAGGAGCCTGTGGCAGGGACTAAGGACAATAACGGATTATAAAGCACCAACAACCGGTATGACGAACGCGGACGTGACTCTGGCAGACGATCTGAGCACCTTCTATGCTCGCTTCGAGGCTGCAGCTAAGGACTCCAACGATGCTAGTGCTATCGGCGCTAATGGCTGCAGACAGGAAGATACTGCCAGCCCTGGAAACGTGCTCGTCATCTCAGAGCATGACGTGAGGAGAGCCTTCAAGAGAGTGAACACCAGGAAAGCAGCAGGACCAGACAGCATCCCAGGTCGTATCCTAAGAGACTGCGCATACCAGCTAGCTCCTGTGTTCACTGAGATATTCAGCATCTCTTTATCTCAGTCGGTGATCCCCACATGCTTCAAAGAGTCCATCATTGTTCCTGTCCCGAAGAAACCCCACCCTGCTTCTCTCAATGACTATCGCCCTGTAGCCCTCACCTCAGTAGTGATGAAGTGCTTTGAACGCCTGGTCAGAGACGTCATCATTTCTTCACTACCAGACACACTGGACCCACTACAGTTCGCTTCCGGTAAACTTCGATGTTGAGTTTGCCGTTCTCTTCAATGTGCACAGCGCAGTCCAGAAAAGGCAGACAGTTGTCCTTTGTGTCTTCCCTGGTGAACTTGATGTTTTTATCCAGTACCTCCTCTTTGACTCCCATCACCCTTTGGAACACAAACTTGGAGTAATCAGGACCCTACACCACCGGGCAGAACATGTTCCCTCTAAGCCTGAAGGGAATCGTTCCACAGACGATGCTATCTCTCATCTCCTCCACACATCGCTTACTCACTTGGACACTAGAAGGGGGAATTATGTTAAAATGCTCTTCATAGACTACAGCTCTGCATTTAATACCATAATTCCCTCCACACTCACCACCAAACGGGAGCACCTGGGACTCAGCTCATGTAGGCAAGGTGTGTGTCTATTTATGTGTCAGTGGATCTCCAACTTCCTAACTGGCAGACCACAGGCAGTAAGGATGGGCGGACATGTCTCAGCCTCCACCACTCTCAGCACTGGAGCCCCCCAGGGGTGTGTTCTGAGCCCCCTGCTGTACTCTTTGTACACATATGACTGTGTGGCCACTACCAGCTCCACCACCATCATCAAGTTTGCTGACGACACCGTCGTGGTGGGCCTGATCTCTGATAACAACGAGACGGCCTACCTGAAGGAGATTAGGAATCTGGAGAACTGGTGCCAGAGGAACAACCTCCTTCTAAACGTCAGTAAGACAAAGGAGCTGATAGTGGACTTCAGCACTAAGCAGGAGAGGAACTACCAGACCCCCGTCATCAACGAGTGCCCAGTGGAGAGAGTGGACAGCTTCAAATACCTCGGAGTTCACATCACGCAGGACCTGTCATGGTCCTGTCACATCAACACCGTGGTGAAAAAGGCCCGACAGCGTCTCTACCACCTCAGATGCTTGAGAGACTTCTGACTGCCCTCCAAGGTGCTCAGGAACTTTTACTTGTGCACCATAGAAAGCATCCTGACGGGAAACATCTCAACCTGGTTCAGGAACAGCACCATGCAGGACAGATGAGCTCTACAGAGGGTTGTGCGATCAGCTGAGCGCACCATCCACTCCGAGCTCCCTGACCTGCACTCAATCTACAGCAGGTGGTGCTGGACCAAGGCCAGGAAGATCGTGAAGGACCTCAGCCATCCCAACAATGCACTGTTCTCACTACTGAGGTCAGGAAAGCGATTCCGCTCCCTGAAGACCAACACAGAGAGAATGAGGAGGAGCTTCTTCCCGCAGGTGATACGGTCTCTCAATCACATATTGTCTATACTGTGTATTGTGTATTTTGTTGTACAGTTATTTTTTTTCAACTTTAATTTATATATTTTATCTTATTCTTTCCCAGTTAAATTTACCCTTCATTCTAATTTGTTGTTGTACAGTTATTTTATTTTTAACTTTCATTTTTATATTTTATTTTATTCCTTCCTAGTTAAATTTACCCTTTTTAATTTTCATATTTATTTCCTGTCTTATTCATAGCCTTTTTTTCTTTAGGTCACGAGCAGTTGTGTAAGCATTTCACTGCATATCGTACTGTGTATGACTGTGTATGTGACAAATAAAATTTGAATTTGAATATACATATATACATATGTGTGAGTGTGTGTGTTTCATTGTTTAATTCTCAGAATTTACAGATATTAGTCTTTCACATTGTGAATGAAACTGATCCCACACACACGTTCTGCTGACGGGTAATACTTGGTTCAGTACTTGTTCTTGATTTGGTCCGATTTTAAGCAGATCTCACATTCCACTCATTCCTGTCTCCGATGTCACTAAAGAAAGGGAGAGACTTCATTAGGCAAATTACCTCCGCGTGCATCATCAGTCTCCCTGCCCCATCCCATTGAGCCCGCTGCACCACCCTTCAAAGACCACACCCCTGACACACATATGAATATATTTATTGTTGTTAGTCTGATTTTGATGGACTGTGGATGAGTAATGTTCAGATATGGCATATTTATGTTAAGGTTCAATGCAGGGGACTCAAACGCGGGACTCCTGAAGCAGCTGAACACAAGGATTTATTTACAGAGTTCACCAAAGTGTATATACAGAGAGTGCGGGGTAGTGCTATATACAGAAATGTGAGGGACGGGCTCCAGGGAAATCCAAGGGGGGAATCACTCGCTCTCCAACTCTCCACATACATGACGGCAGTCCTCTTCTTTCACACTTGAGACACAGATTCACACGGGAAGGGTAATCCAGGGGGTCTGTAGATAAGGAGACAGGAATGAGAACGATATTCACAAAAGGCACTTGACTTATCTTGAGCTGAAGTTCGACTTTCACTAACGTGTGGCAGACAACGATCCAGCGAAGACCAGCAGTCATCTCCTGGCTTAAATGTCGTTCACCTTGATGGGCATCAGGTGTGTTCTGTTCCGTGGGCGTGGGCCGAGGGTGTGAACCCACAAAAGAGAGCACGAAAGAGAGAAAAAGACAGAAACGGCCGATCAGCGTCTCGCCGATCCCTCAGGCCGTGACAGTACCCACCCCCCCAACGGGAGCCTCCCGGCGACCCCCAGGCTTGTCAAGATGGGCCTCGTGGAATGCCCGCACCATGCCATGGTCCAGCAGGGCAGCCCGCGGAATCCAGGACCACTCCTCCATCCCGTAGCCCTCCCAGTCCACCAAATACTGCAGGCCACGACCCCGGCGCCTGAAGTCCATGATCCGAGAGACAATGAAAGCCGGGTGGCCATCGATGACCCGGGTGGGTGGCGGGGGCCTGGAAGAAGGGCACAAAGGACTGGACAGGCAGGGTTTCACTTGAGACACATGAAACACGTTATGGATCCGCATATTTCGGGGCAATTTGAGACGGACAGAAACTGGGTTAACCTGAGAGTCTATAACAAACGGACCAATGAAGGTGGGAGATAGTTTCTTTGACTCAGCCCGGAGCGGAACAAATCGGGTCAACAGCCAAACCTTTTGTCCCGGGGTGTAGGCAGGTGCGGGGGTCCGGTGACGGTCCGCCAGGCGTTCATTGCGATCAGCTGTGCGAAGAAGGGCTGCCGGGGTGGCTCTCCAGGCACATCGACACCTCCGTAGATGCTGCTGGACAGAAGGGACAAAGTGTTCACCTTCAACGGCCGGAAAGAGAGGTGGTTGGTAGCCCAGAGATGCTTCGAAGGGGGACACCCCGGTGGCTGAGGAGGTAAGACTATTGTGGGCATACTCAATCCACGGGAGTTGCTCACTCCAAGTTGTCTGATTGGTGGATGCCAAGCACCGAAGGGCCGCCTCGAGTTCCTGATTGGCCTGTTCTGTCTGGCCATTAGTCTGAGGGTGGAAACCAGAGGAGAGACCGACCTGCCCTCCGAGGGCATTGCAGAATTCTTTCCAGACCTGTGATGTGAACTGCGGCCCCCTATAGGAGATGATGTCCGTGGGGATTCCGTGAAGGCGAAAGACATGGTTAGTCAGGAGTCGAGCTGTTTCTGAAGCAGTGGGGAGCTTGGGGAGGGCGACAAAGTGAGCATCTTTCGAAAAACAATCAATGATAGTAAGGATGACTGAGTTACCTGATGAGGAAGGGAGGCCTGTGATGAAGTCCATTGCAATGTGTGACCACGGGCGGCCAGGGGTCGGTAGAGGTTGGAGAAGGCCGGAAGATGGCTGATTGCTGCTCTTGTTTTGAGCGCATGTAGGACAGGCAGCAATGTATTCACGGACGTCCTTAGCTAAAGATGGCCAAGAGGCGAAGCGTTGGAGGAAGGTAATGGTGCAGTGGACCCCAGGGTGGCAGGTGAAGTTGGCGGTGTGAGCCCGATGCAAAGCTCGTGATCTGACAGTAGCGGGAACAAAGAGTAGGCCCGGGGGACCCATACCAGGGTCGGTTCCGTTCGTTGGGCCTCTCGAATAGCTGATTCAATCTCCCAGGTTAGGGCCCCGACAACACACGTGGAAGGAAGAATGGGGGCGTCCTGGGCAGCGTCTTCGGAAGCGGCAACTTGACATTACAAGAGCCGGGTCTGTATGTGATTGTGAATTGGAATCTGGTGAGAAACAGAGCCCACCTAGCTTGCCTGACGTTGAGTCGTTTCGCAGACCGGATGTATTCCAAGTGTTTGTGGTCCGTCCAAACCACGAACGGTTGGCAGCTCCCTCCAACCAGTGACGCCACTCTTCAAGGGCCAGCTTGATGGCCAATAGCTCTCGGTTCCCCATATCATAATTCTTCTCTGCAGGAGAGAGACGACGAGAGAAGTAAGCACAAGGATGAAGCTTACCGCCTTGTCGCTGGGAGAGCACTGCCCCCACTCCTGCGTCCGAGGTGTCCACCTCCACGACGAAGGGTTGACTGAAATCAGGTTTGATGAGGATGGGTGCAGAAATCTCTCATGTACTTACTTTATTTGGGTATGTATGTATGTAAATACATGGAATAAGATAGACGAACTGGCCCTGATGAGAAGCATGAACAGAGACTTTGCCTCCTCCTGTGTCTTATGTTTTACGGAGTCGTGGCTCAGTGAGGACATCCCGGACTGCGCGCTCAAGCTGGAGGGCTTTCATCTGCTGCGCGCGGACCGGCAGGCCGCTCTCTCCGGTAAAACCAAAGGTGGAGGTGTCTGCTTCTACATCAATAGTGGCTGGTGCACAGATGTAACAGTGATTGCTCAGCACTGCTCTCCCTCTCTGGAATATCTTTTTATTCACTGCAAACCGTTTTATTCTCCGCGGGAGTTTGCTTCATTCATCCTGGCCGCTGTTTACATCCCGCCAGACGCGGATGCGCGAGCAGCTCAGTGCGCACTCGCAGAGCAGATTCTCCACACGGAGCGGACATACCCGGACTCTCTCATCATTGCTCTTGGGGACTTTAACAAAGCCAATCTGAGCCATGAGCTTCCGAAATACAAGCAGTATATTAAATGCCCGACCAGAGAGGAGAGGACATTGGATCACTGCTACAGCACGATCAGCGGGGCCTATCGCGCGGTGCCGCGCGCTTCACTCGGACTTTCTGATCACGTCATGATCCACCTAATCCCCGCGTACAGACAGAGGCTGAAGCTCTCCAAACCTGTCGTGAGGACCAAAAAACTGTGGAGCAACGAGGCTGTGGAGGAGCTTCGCACGTGTTTGGAGACCACAGACTGGGACACATTGAAGGCTGCTTCTAACAGCTTGGACGAGTTTACGGACACTGTCACCTCCTATATCCACTTCTGTGAGGACAGCATTGTGCCATCACGCACCAGGGTGAGTTATAACAATGACAAACCCTGGTTTACCCCTAAACTCAAAAAGCTGTGGCTGGAAAAGAGTAAGGCGTTCAGAAGCGGAGACAGGGACTGCTACAGAGAGGCAAAGTACAAGTTCACTAAGGAAGTGGACATTGCCAAACATCAGCACTCTGAGAAGATGCAGCAGCAGATCTCAGAGAATGACTCGGCCTCTGTGTGGAAAGGTTTTAGGAATATTACAAACTACAAGCCTAAAACCCCCCACTCCACTGACGACTTGCTCTTGGCCAACACCCTCAACGACTTCTACTGTCGTTTTGACGAGCCATCAGGCAGCCTTCACACCTCCAACGACCCCAACAATAGAGGCACTTTGGACACTCATTCCCCCACCTCTCCCCCCTCCATAGAGCCATCACCACCTTCAAACTGTTCACCTACAACACCCCCCTCCTCACCCCACACAAAAGAGGATTTCACACCACCTCCTCCGACCACAACTCTTCATATTCATGAAGCAGATGTGAGGAAGCAGTTTAAGAGTCTGAATGCTCGGAAAGCTCCCGGCCCAGACGGTGTGTCTCCTGCCACCCTCAGACACTGTGCAAACGAGCTGGCCCCAGTGTTTTCTGGCATCTTCAACTCCTCACTGCAGGCATGTCATGTGCCTGCCTGCTTCAAGTCCTCCACCATAATCCCTGTCCCCAAGAAACCTAGGATCACTGGACTAAATGACTACAGACCCGTGGCTCTGACATCTGTGGTCATGAAGTCATTTGAGCGCCTAGTTCTCTCCCATCTCAAGACCCTCACGGCCCCCCTCCTGGACCCCCTGCAGTTTGCATATAGAGCCAACAGGTCTGTAGACGACGCCATCAACATGGCCCTACACTTCATCCTGCAGCATCTGGACTCCCCAGGAACCTACGCCAGGATCCTGTTTGTGGACTTCAGCTCTGCCTTCAACACCATCCTTCCAGACCATCTCCGAGGCAAGCTTTGCCAGATGAATGTGCCTGATCCCATCTGCCGGTGGATCACTGACTTCCTGACGGACAGGAAGCAGCACGTGAGGCTGGGGAAGAATGTCTCGGACTCCCGGACCATCAGCACCGGCTCCCCTCAGGGCTGTGTTCTTTCTCCTCTGCTCTTCTCCCTGTACACCAACTGCTGCACCTCCACCCACCAGTCTGTCAAGCTAATCAAGTTCGCAGATGACACCACCGTCATTGGGCTCATCTCGGACGGGGACGAGTCTGCCTACAGGAGGGAGGTTGAACGTCTGGTGTCTTGGTGCAGCCACAACAACCTGGTGCTGAATGCCCAGAAGACAGTGGAGATTATTGTGGACTTCAGGAAGCACACAGCCCCACTCCCCCCCATCATCCTGACTGACACCCCCATCACCTCTGTGGACTCATTCCGCTTCCTGGGTACCACCATCACCCAGGACCTGAAGTGGGAGCCCACCATCACCTCCGTCATCAAGAAAGCCCAGCAGAGGATGTACTTCCTGAGGCAGCTGAAGAAATTCAACCTGCCAACACGGACGATGATGCAATTCTACACTGCAATCATCGAGTCCATCCTCACCTCCTCCATCACCGTGTGGTACGCTGGAGCCACTATCAGGGACAAACAGAGACTGCAGCGTGTTGTGCGCTCTGCTGAGAAGGTGATTGGCTGCAGACTCCCATCTCTGCAGGACCTGTACACCTCCAGGACACTGCGGCGTGCAGCCCGGATCTCAGCTGACCCTTCTCACCCTGGACACAGTCTGTTTGACCTGCTCCCCTCAGGCAGGAGGCTCCGGTCCATTCGCACCAGAACCTCTCGCCACAAGAACAGTTTCTTCCCCTCTGCTGTTGGACACATGAACAATAACCACATGACTGCCCCCGCCACTAACACATGACCCTACGCTGTGTCACTGCATCATTTCATGTCTGGCACTGATCACCACCTGCACTCATGTATATATCTTTCTACGTAGCACTCTTAATTCTTATTCTCATGTATATATCTCATGTATATCTCATGCACATATCTTTCTTTCTACATAGCACTTTAATTCTTATTGTTTGCACTGAAGCACCGCAGCAAATTCCTAATGTTGTAAACCTCAACATCTGGCAATAAACCCATTCTGATTCTGATTCTGATTCTGAAAATGGACAGACAGACAGACACACACACATTAGATGGAGTTGTACAGAGAGATGGCCACAGGCAGGAATGATTTCCTGTGTCGCTCAGTGGTGCATTATGGGTAATCTCAGTCTCTCACTGAGTGTGATCCTGTGGTTAGCCAGCATGTTTTGGAGTGGGTGGGAGGTATTATCTAACATTGTCTTTATCTTGGACAACATTTGCCTCTCCAACACCACCTTAACCCTCTGGGGTCCAGGGTATAATTGGCCGTTTTTGACTACTTTTGATTTTACCTCTATATTTCACCTTTAAAATATGTTTTTCTTGCCTTGTTTGGTATCATAATTTTCACCACAACCTCAAATATCTGAAATTGGAGTTATTTTTTTCATTTTGGTAAACTATATTAGCACAGTTGATCTAAATTCAGACAAAAAATAATATTTTTTACTGTAAAACCCACAAACATGGTTAACAAATCATTTTCATAACTTGAAATGCAAATAAAAATTGTACATTTCTAAAAAATATGCACAAGTTTGGCAAACAACAAAGTTATATGGTACTATTTACCTAAAAATGCAGCCAAAGGCCTCAGGCGTTTTTTTATATAACCATTTAAATCTACTTACAGAACAATCAGGTGTGCTGCATCAAATAAGACGGCACACAAATTATTTGTGCCAGTCCAAAAAAATAGTTTGTTTCCACTATAAGACAGAGGAGAACACCACAGGCCTAAACCCTGCAGGTCTGACAGCAGGAGGTGGATCAGTCCTGTTTTCCATGTGGGAACAGCGTTTACACTGGAATTTGCCTTTGACGGCTTTTTTAGAGCAGATATGAAATTCAGCAGTATAACTGACACACAATACAAAACAATAACTACACAATAAACTAACTAGAGCCTCCAAACACGCTAAACGTCACTAATGTCTCACATATGAAAACTCGCTCGCTCTCTTTCTTTCGCTTTCCGTCGCGGGTGTCACCACTAAAACTTCTTCTTCTCCCTAAACCAGCGGTCCCCAATCCCCGGGCCTCGGACCGGTACCGGTCCGTGAGTCGCTTGGTACCGGGCCGCGAGAGTTGAGGCTCAGGTGTGAAATGTATAGTTTTCAGGGTTTTTATCGGTTTCCAGCGTTATTTTGTTATTGTTTTTATCGTTAACTCGGTTTTCCTGGGTCTTTTCACGTGTGTTATGAATAAATCTTCTTTTTTTCGGTACTGGTACTAGTTTTATTTTGTTGTATTTATCCGCGACACCTTAAAGGCCGGTCCGTGAAAATATTGTCGGGCATAAACCGGTCCGTGGCGCAAAAAAGGTTGGAGACCGCTGACCTAAACAACCAAATGTCACATGTTGCCATATAATTTTTTTGATTGGCTGACATGGTAAACTCTAACACCAATAGGGAAGGGGTGTTTTTTCTTTTTCTTTTTTCACTCGCAAGCGGAGAGTGTTTGCTAGCGCTGTCTGTAGAAAACGCCATTTTTATCGTTCTTCCCGCTGTAAACGCCACTGTTTTGTTCAGAAAAAAACATCGCGTGTATTATTTATCATAACTCTGGTTTTATGTGGCCCATCGACACAATTCAAAAACTGGTATATAGTTTGAAGTCCCCACTTTCGACTCAAGTCAAAAAAACTCTGACGTGCTGCATCTTGTAGCTGTGTCCTCTTAAATTAGTCATGTGATTTTGACGCACCGGCGCGTCCGAGACGGGGCTGGTAAGCAAATTGAAGGGAATTCTGATGTGGTCTGATTATGGGTCGGAGCTGGTGCAGGATGAGTCTTTCCAGGGTCTTCATGATGTCGGAGGTTAGTGCCACAGGCCTGTAATCCTGGGGGCCACTGGGCATTTGGTACAGGGACGAGACAGTACTGGGACCCTCTGCAGACTAATGATGAACAGTTTATGAAAAACTCCACAAAGCTTGGGGGGCACAGGCCTTGAGGACGCGGGGACTCATCCCATCTGGTCCAGCAGACGTGCCTGTGTGGAGTCTCTTCATTTGCCTCTGAACCTGGTCTTGAGTGGAAGTGATAGGTGGGGGAGGAGTGTCAGTACTTTCACCGGAGGCAGCAGTGCTATGTGAAGAGAGAGGGAGACAGTGGTGTGGCTCTAGATTTCAGGCTGACTAAAGCTGAGGTTGTAGGGGCGTGAACATTCACTGTAGTGTCAAATCTGTTGAAAAACAAATTCACCTCATTAGCTCTATCCTCACCGTCCCCAGCTCCCCTACTGTTGGTTGGCATGAATCCAGTGATGGAATCCAGCTGCAGCTACTGCTCAAGCACAAAGGAAGGTTGTGCTCTAGCAGTAGCTGCCCTTGCTTTCCTCTTAGTTCTCCTGTCAACAAGCTGCATATTTCTGGTGTTCTCTGCCCTTTTGATTCACTCCTTGATGATAATAATACTCTGTCCTGCAACTTAATGTGCAGAATACCTCTAAGACAACAGAGGTAGAAGCCGTTCTCTCCTGGCTGGCATATGTGGTCCAGGACTCACTGCTGTATAATAATGTATTGAGTATGCAAGCTTGACAGATGCGTATCGTGTTCACAGTCAGCTTTCTATTGCTCCACATGCACTTGTTCAGTCTAGCCATCATGGCTGAAGCTTTGGCGATCCTGATACTGACTTCTATGTCCACAAAGAGGGAGTTAGACATGGTGAATACAAGTAGGTGAAAGTGTCTTGCACCTCAAGATTTGTGTTGTCGATGCTGATGTCTGGGCCATGATGTTTATCTTTTTCAGGCTGATTATTAAGTCAAACTTCTTGGAGGCGCGCATCAAACAACTGAATAACTGCTGCAGACTAGCCTCACTGTGTGACATAAATGCTGGATTGTCCGCAAACAGCAACTTGCGGATGAGTTTTCCCTCATCTCTAGTGTGAAATCAGATCCCTTCAGAACAATCAGTGAAAGTGAACTGCAGTAGTATGGAGAACAAAATTGCGAAGACACAGCCTTGGCTCACTCCACTACTCAGCTCAGCAAGGTTTGTCAGGTTTGTAAAGGCGATATACAATGGTACTTGCTGCTCTCTACACTTCTCCTGCAGCTGACGTAAGGAGAAGCTCATGTCAATGGTAGCCCTGCCAGCTCTGAAGCCATGCTGAGACTCTAGGTAAACTCTAAATAAATGCTGCGATAGCTGTTACAGTCACTGCGATTCACTTCATTCTTATACAGAGTGATGATGTTTGCATTCCTCATGTCTTGTGGGCACCAGTGCTTGTTTTCAAATTTTCAAAACTTCTGGTGGAATTCCATCTTTCCCAGGAGCCTTCCCACTGGTGAGGCTTTGGTGGCTTTGCTGAATCCTTGATAGTAGGTAGGTTGTCTAGCACCTTCATAGCTGAGAGCCTTAGTAAGGCTTCTACAACAGGATCGGTCACCATGTTCTGGGTAGAGCTGTAGGTGGTGTTTGCTCTGGTCAGTGAAAACGCCCCCTGTCTTGGACCTGAGTGGAAAGGTCTTGATGTCTATGGGGTCTGGTTCAGCTAGTAGACATTAGTGCGGTGGCAGTTGTGGATACTATATTGTTAGTTCTTCATGATATTCTTATGTTTAAAAAATTTTTTGCTGATTTTTTTATTTGTTTTTTGTCTGTTTGGGTGCTGACACAGTCTAGAAGTGGATGGGGTTTTAGGGGGGATAAAATGAGGAGAGAAGCTGCAGATAGGTGTGTGCTACGTGTCTGCAGGCTGCATGTTTTGTTTGCCATTCCCTTAGGTACACAGACTGCAGGCTGGTGTCAATTTGGGGATCTCCAGCTAATTAGAGGAAGGAGGCTTTGATTGGACAAACCAGGAGTGCACACCTTGATAAGGAGACTCACTTGAGGCTGCTTGGGGTGCTCTCTTCCTTGCTTAGAATTGTTTGGCACATGGCTCCTCTGGTGTATTTCTTTTGTTTGAAGGTTGTGGTGGGAGTAAAGAGGACTAGGTACGTTTGGGTGCCACCCATGTAATTTTTTTGAGTTGAGGATTAGGGACTTTTTCTCCTGTTTTTGTTTTTCTACGGTAAGAGGTCAGCTAAGTTTTGTTTTTTTTCTTTTTGGTGTTTTGTTGGGTTAGGGTTAGGGTTATTATCATCATCACTTGTCATGGCTATGTATGCAGCAACAGTAGAAAATAATTTGGGGTTAATCATGAGTTTTAGACATGGCAGTATACACGTTACAAAGACACAAAATAAAAGTAAAAATATTTCAACTCCGATAAGTAGTCCTTTTAGCACCTGTAACCAGGAGCCAGTGTGAAGCCAAGAAAACCAGTCACTTGTATCACTTACATAGTCCTGATTTTGGGCCTGCTGGATCTGTCTCAAAGCATTCAGGGCGTTAGTCATGTTTAATGAGTGTACATCGTCCAGTATGTAAGTGCACCATGTGTTGTTGAAAAGGACGCAAAATCCCTCTCTCTCAGCTAATATCATAGAGTAGTTCTTCCCTGGGAGTTGGTCCAGGAACACATATAGTGTGGGGTATATTGACGTACTGGGTATATGGGAACAGACATAATAGTCTTTATTTGTCGATTCTGCTTTTGTTCTGTCGTAGATATAACTGTACCAGGCATTGTTCATCCACGGATGGATGTGGTCTTGCGTCACGTCTCTTAGGTGAGAGTTGTCATGTGTCCATCTTTTCTGCCTGCCTCCTGGTTCAGCTGCTGTTGGCATCAGCTGGGGTCCTGTAAGGGTGAGCGTCGCAGTCAAGGTAACCAAGAGGGTCCACCTTCCCATGGTTGCACACAGGTCCGTCACGCCTCGCACTTGGTTGCCCTAGAGTTGATCAGAGGCTGGAGGTTGAAGTGCGAGCTTACCCTACGAGGGCTCAATCAGCACTCCCCCCTCACCACTGAAACAACCAAGTGTGAGATTTCCCTAATGTGCTGTCTTGGGGTGCCGGGGTTTCCTGGGACCTCAACCTTTTTGCAGTGGCTCTGATGTATCCAGGAGGGTCTCTCCGCTATTTTGCAGGCAGTTGGAGTGGTCAGAAGCACTTGAATTGGCCTCTATCAACCCCCATCACCCCACTTTAGGCCTTCATCCTGCGATAGGAATACTTATGACTCTTCTACTGTCCATCCTCTGCAGAAAAACCCCTCTGTGGAAAGGGTGCTGGGTCCAGTTATCTTACTGCCGTTATGATCCCAGCAGTCTTCAGTGTGCCATCGTATGCACAGTATAGTGACACAGCATTAGGTGATGTTCATAGGAAACTGCTGTCATCACCACCATAGCTTCCGGTTCCTGTGCTTTTACAGAATCATGATGCCATCCTTAGACTCCCTCTGCGCTGTCGATGGAGATTGGCACGCTCCCCTCATCCTTCAGGTGCCCGTCTGTTGTCCACAATCTCCTCTGTTGGCCTCTGGAAATCCCCCTTGGCACAGCTCTCATTCCAACGCAGTTTCATGGTCCTTGCTGTGGCTCCAAAGTCTGATCTCATGATGGGCCCCAACCAGCTTGACCTTTGACCTCAACCACTGCCTGGGCTGTCAGCTATGCCTGGAATGGTTCTCGCTTCTCACTGGGCCTCTGAAGATTTCTCAGGAGATTACTGCTGCAATATTCTGACTGCTGCACCTGTATTTCCTTGCTAGGAGGAAAAACTTCTATTTGGAGAGCATGTCAAGAATCATCAAACCACATTCTTTTGTTCAGTGAACTTCACTTATAGGCCATCAAAGCACCACTTGCATAGGTTTAATACCCGTTGAATGAACTGTTAATCACACAAATCGCTGCAAAATCATAAAAATCATATAAAACAAAATTTAATGTTAATTCATTGTTTCATGTTAATCCTGGATCCCTCCTCTTGACACATGGACACTCCCATGAGTCAACTCATCAAAACCAGATTCCTGTCTTAAAGAAAAAGGTTAGCTAGATCACATCCCAGGCGACATCAGGGCATCTTCTCCTCTGGAGCAGCACCACCCTGGACCTATAATCCTGCAATAAAAGATGTTAGTGTGTTTTGAATATTAAGTTTGCTTAAAAACTGGCTCCACCAGGAGCCTGCATACACACCATCATGGCCTGGAAAACAAGATCTGGAAGTGAAATCAAACTTCACACCTATAAACAATTATATCATAAGAGTAATAAGCATTCAGCACTAGCAAGACAAGTGTCATGTGCAGGTTTTCTCAAATCAGTAAACTACAATTATTTCCATAATTTGCCTCAGACATCGATCATCCCATGTACTCAGTCAACATTAATGTAATCGGTGACTTCTCTTAAGCAAAGTCACTCCACTCATCAATCACTATGAGCTCAAAAGTGGTGAGCTAATGAGCCCATATTAAACTATTCCATAAACACTGCATCTCTTATTTGTTTTTCACATGTCACTTGTCCGCTTCTGCTGAATCCTCTACATGTACTCTTAGAAAAACAAACATTAGCAACACACATTGACCATCGGTGGTCAGGCGCAGGTCGACAGGTTCCAGAGGTGCCATAAAAAGACCATAAAGTTAGCCATCCATAGCTGTGGAAAGAATGTTATTCACATCATCAAAGTAACCTTCACATTTCCCAACAACACAGTGTAACAGCATCACCAACTCATAACCTGTAAACACAGTTTTCTTCACACATAAACCCAGAAATCCTGTCGTAGAGAAACATTAACTAGTCCTCTTATAAATCACATGATCAAACACATGAAGAACTTTAATGCTGTAGAAAAGAAAATGCAAATGTTAGCGTTGCGCAGGCGTATGCATACTTTGTCGCAGTTACCTCTGTAAGCAACACAAGATAGTGAATAACACCCCCTGGTAGATGCACAGACACAGAAAATGGCATTTGAAAGGTAAAACCATCAAACAACCTTGAATGTTGCTGTCATCTTTCTGCTCCTGTAAAAAGAAGCACATAAATTTGTCTGCACCTTTGTCAGGTTGGGGTTAACCTTGAGTCGTGGTCAAGTTTTGTCAGCTTTTACCAATCAGTCAGTTTGTTTTTTATTTCCATTCATTCAATCATCCATTCTTTCTTTCTTTGCTGATAGTGGAACCCATCGTCGCATTTAGTTTCCACTATCAGCAAAATGACGTCATTTCAAAAGAAAAAGAAAAACTTTAGATCGGATTTCAGTTTCAGGGGCCTGAAAGTTTTCAGGCCCCTCTTCTGTGGAACCAGCTTCCAGTTTGGATTCAGGAGACAGACACTATCTCTACTTTCAAGATTAGGCTTAAAACTTTCCTTTTTGCTAAAGCATATAGTTAGGGCTGTTATTAGATATGAGTTTAATCCCCAGGTCTGTGCTTTTCACTCATTTAGGCCACAGATCTATTTTATCCAGTTTTTCTTTTTTCCCGTCATCATAAAACGTGTGACATGTTGTCATGCACTTCACAAAAGAAGTTTGTTCTGATGTATTCAGAGTTGTGTATTTAGGTACAGGATTCACTCGCACAACAAAAACAGGAAACTCAGTGTTTCAGAGTCTCCACTCAACACACAACAAACTCCAACACATCCCATTCACTCGTGCTAGAATTCAGTCACCTTTCATTAATCTAAGAACGATCAACGATCAACTAATTTGCATAACGGCTATTAACCCACTAAGTTGACAGGACAACAGAAATGCATGTTCAAAATCTTATCACAAAAATAGAATTTCCCTTATACAGTAAATCACTTGTGCTGCATCAATCAAGCAGGAAGCATCTCCCAATTTACTATATTAACAACTAAATTTATTGTCTGATCACTGGTTGGTCAAACCAGTGTCAGGGTTTCTGGGTCCTCATCCTGACAGAATGACAAGACCCGTGCCACGAAGACACGATGTGGACCCAGCGGACTCGGACCTCTTCGAGCGGCAGGACGCAGCACTCTCCATTTGGGCGGAGAAGCTCAGGTGGAAACAGCGGCTCTTCTCAGAGAGGGAGCTCGTCTTCGAGGGGACTCGTCTGGCTCTGGGCGGGCCTCGGAGACGCCGCGGTCCTCCACCTGCTGCCTCACCTGCAGCGGAGCATTCGCCGCGGAGAGTGGGCGTCACAGGCCAAGCTTCGGCCGCTCGCTCTCCCGCTGCTCCGCTCCTCGCTCACCCGCCAGCCGTTCTACTCACCGGACCTTCAACCTCGCCATGGCACAGCGGCTCCACCTACCACCTCGGCTCAATGGAGGCTCCCGTGCCAGAGGCTCATCTGTTTACCCCGCCCGCTTCCTCTACCCGGAGAAAGCGGCACACACGCCACCGTAACATGGACTATTTCCAGCCACTCCCGGCGGTGAGTCGCAGTGACTGTTTGCCACCTTCCTCAGTTGACTCTTCACATAAGATAAATAATAGACGCCTCTCCGATTCATGGGGAACGTCCCTCTTGGACGACAATGTGGACTGGGTAGACTTTTTCTGCTCTGTTTCCCCAAAGACAGCTCAGTTAAAGACTGTAAATAGTGGTGGCAGAAAAATCAGAACAGTCTCCAATAAACCTGCCAGTAACACACACACCGTCACTATTTCCACACCCAGTATTCAGCCATTTCCCACCAGCACAGGGGCCCAGTCTACGCCCACACCAGTGCCAGCTCCCAGGAGGAGGGCAGCTGCGACCCGGTCTACCTCCACACCCGCTTCTGTTTTTCAGGTGGGGGTGACTGGTGTCCAGCCACCTTCCGTGCCCGTCCCAGCGCCCAGGTTGAGGGCAACCAGAACCCAGCTTGACCTCCCTGGAGGCTTGGAGGAGCTAACCGGTCCACCTGCTACTTCACCACTTCATCCACCTCCTGACCCAGCCTTTCACGCCCTCGCACTATCCCTAGTTAGATTAGCTGAACTGTCCCCTGCCCAGGCACCAGCCTTACGAGCCCAAGCCGTAATTTTATCTCCGTCACTAGCTCAATCTGTAGCTCAGCCAGCAGCCACGCCTGCCTCTGTTCCTCCCTTAGCATCTCCACTCCAGTCAGTTCCCTCACCTGCTGTTCAGCTTTCCCTCCAGTCAGTTCCCTCACCTGCTGTTCAGCTTTCCCTCCAGTCAGTTCCCTCACCTCCTGTAGCTCAGTCTCCACCTGTCCTCCAGTCACCTGTAGCTCAGTCTCCACCTGTCCTCCAGTCACCTGTAGTCCAGTCTCCACCTGTCCTCCACTCTTCTGTAGTCCAGTCTGCCGCCCAGTGCCCTGTAGTCCAGTCGCCTCCTGTTTCCCAGTCACCTGTCCACCATCCCGTCCAGTTCCCGGACCTGCAGCCACAGCACCCAGAGCCAGCTGTGAGCCTTCCTGCTTCTCAGCCAGGGGTTTCCGCACCCGCTGGCCCGGCCGCTCCTCAGCCAGGGGTTTCCGCACCCGCTGGCCCGGCCGCTCCTCAGCCAGGGGCCTCCGCGCCTACTGGCCCTGCCTGTCTCCGGCCAGAGGCCTCCGCGCCTACTGGCCCTGCCTGTCTCCGGCCAGAGGCCTCCGCGCCTGCATCGCCCGGTCAGGCCTCTGCATCAGCTGCACCCACGCCCGGTCAGGCCTCTGCATCAGCTGCACCCACGCCCGGCCCGGCCTCTGCCTCAGCTGCACCCACGCCCGGCCCGGCCTCTGCCTCAGAGCCTTCGTCTGCTGCAGCCTCAGAGCCTTCGTCTGCTGCAGCCTCAGAGCCTTCGTCTGCTGCAGCCTCAGCCTGTGCTTCGCCTGGTCCCGCCTTGACTGGTCCCGCCTCGACTGGTCCTGTGCCCACCGGGGCCTTCCGCACGGCCGGCCCCCGGACCGCCATCGCCTGAGTGGCCGCCGTTGCCTTCCGCACGGCCGGCCCCCGGACCGCCATCGCCTGAGTGGCCGCCGCTGCCTTCCGCACGGCCGGCCCCCGGACCGCCATCGCCTGAGTGGCCGCCGCCGCCTTCCGCACGGCCGGCCCCCGGACCGCCATCGCCTGAGTGGCCGCCGCCGCCTTCCGCACGGCCGGCCCCCGGACCAGCGCTGTCATCGCCGCCGTCGCCTTCCGCACGGCCGGCCCCCGGACCAGCGCTGTCATCGTCGCCGTCGCCTTCCGCACGGTCGGCCCCCGGACCAGCGCTGTCATCGTCGCCGTTGCCATCCGCACGGTCGGCCCCCTGAACTGCCTCTGTGTGGACTCCGTCCCTCCGTCCTGGGCCCCCTCCGCCCGCCCTGTCCTGGTTTTTCGTTCTTTTGGCCGTCGGGTGCCGGCCTTTGCGGGGGGGGGTACTGTCAGGGTTTCTGGGTCTTTGACCCAGTATTCTTAGTTCATGTTCACTGTTTATATTCTGTCTGCTTCACCTCCTGTTTTATTGTGTTAGCCTTGGTCCATGTGCATTATGTTCCGTCCTCTTCCCGTTTATCATTAGGTCATTATGTTCAGCCGTGTACTCACCAGGTTCTAATCTCTCATCACTCAGCCTGTGTATTTATGTCCCTCAGTTCAACCAGTCCAATGTCTTGTCATTGATGTTATTGTGATGTTGTTCTCGCCGCCGTTAGGTTGTCCTCTGTTCAGTTCCGTCAGGTCAGCCGGTCAGTTGTCAGTCAGTCTTTCATTCATCCATTCAGTCAGTCGTCCAGCCGGCCAGCCGTTTCCTACTTCTGTTCTGTTTGTTCACTCCGTTGACAATAAAACACCAATCTTCACCTACCTGTGAGTCCAGCGTTTGGGTCCTCCTTCTTTCGTCCACGACCTCATCCTGACAACCAGAATCTTTTTCCCACAAAAAATAAACTGTTGTCCTGCAACCTAGAGAGCCAATTTTTTTGCATTGGATAAATTCAGTATTTGATAACAAGTGTCTGTTAAATTTACACTATTTTAACACTGATGAGAGATAACAAGCTGATTTTCATTGTATGTGTGTTTGTGTTATTAGGCAGGTTTAATGCATGTCTGTGGAGCTGCATATCCAGCAGAGCATGTTCTTAAAGCTGCCTTTCCTACACATTTCTCTGCTGTTATTTGATCATTTCTTAACTGATGTGCTATGAGTCCACTAATCTTTGTCTTTTATCCATGTCTTTTATCCATGTCTTTTATCCTGTCTTCCTTCTCTCACCCCAACCGGTCGCAGCAGATGGCCGCCCCTCCCTGAGCCTGGTTCAGCCGGAGGTTTCTTCCTGTTAAAAGGGAGTTTTTCCTTCCCACTGTTGCCAAAGTGCTTGCTCATAGGGGTTCATATGATTGTTGGGTTTTTCTCTGTATCTATGAAGCGCCTTGAGGCGACTTATGTTGTGATTTGGCGCTATATAAAAAAAATTGAATTGAATTGAATTAATCTTTGCATCACACTAAGTGACTTGGACAAGATGATAAACAGACTCAAATGCTCAAGATGTTGTCTAATCTTCATGAGCTCTCTTGTGTTTGGAAGTGTTAGTAGGATCTTCCTGGACCAAGGCCAGGAAGATCGTGAAGGACCTCAGCCATCCCAACAACAGACTGTTCTCTCTGTTGAGGTCAGGAAAGCGATTCCGCTCCCCGAAGACCAACACAGAGAGACTGAGGAGGAGCTTCTTCCCGCAGGCGATACGGTCTCTCAATCACACCACCACACAGTACTGACCCACACATACAGTTCTTACACACACACTGGACATTCTGGACATTGTTTTCACTTCATCACTTAAATCACTTTAAGCATATTTGCACTGCACAAGACATAATGTGGATTGCACAACACTGGACATTATATTCTTCATTTCCAGTTAATACTTGTACAGCTGCTGTTATTGTGTATATATTTATTTATATTTCTCATACATTCTTATATAGTTCTATATTGTGTATTTTGTTGTACAGTTATTTTATTTTCAACCTTAATTTATATTTTATTCCTTCCTAGTTAAATTTACCCTTTTTAATTTTTCATATTTATTTCCTATCTTATTCATAGCCTTTTCCTATTTTGTTTTCTTTAGGTCACGAGCAGTTGTCCAAGCATTTCACTACATATCGTACTGTGTATGACTGTGTACGACTGTGTACGTGACAAATAAAATTTGAATTTGAATTTGAAAGGGTTAATGCATGTTCTGCTTGTGTGTATGATTTTGTATGTTTCTGTTTGCAGTGTTTCAGACTCCTTCACAATTTTCCCACTTAAGCAGTCAGTTTTGTTTTTCCCAGGTTTGCTAACCCGAATTTTGATTTCCCACATTTAACACCAGCACTCCTCTGTGTTCTACTTACTCTCACTCTGCGTCCTCTCACACTTCAACAGTCCAATAGCCGGCAGTTCTCCTTCAGCTTTGTCCTGTGTTCCACTGTCTCTTCTTGCCATTTTCTCCAAAGGTGGCAAATGTCAAACTCCAACAGTCTCCTCAGTTCTCCTCAAAAGTTTTCTTCACATGCATAGTGAATTTGCAGCTTGTTGGAAACACAGTGCCATTCATCCAATCAGGCAGGATGATGGGTTTGCTCTTCTTCTCTGATGCTGTTTGTCCACACTGCTGCTGCTTGCTGGGACTCTTTGCTCAGGACTTTGCTGCTGTCTCTTTATCTGCCATGTTATTGCTCTTTGGAGCTGCATTCCTTGTCTTCAGGGAGGAGTGAGAGCTCGCTTGTGAGTTTGAGAGACACATGGTGCTGTAAATAAGTTAGCCAGAAACTTGGCCTGAATGTTTCCAATGATGTTAAACTATAACTTTCTTCTGACCGCTGCATGTGGAAAATTGATTTAGGTCTGCTTTTCACCTGAAAGTGACAAACTAAGACATTTTCATTATTATCATCACTACTTAATCAACACACATCTCTCTCTCTCTCTCTCTCTCTCTCTCTGTTTTTGTGAACAGTCCTTTCTTAAAAGCAGAAAATGAGATTGTAGTTGTTCTTGGCTGATCAACACAAAACCTTTTTCCTATGATTATTTTTCATCTACAACGTAAATTTTGTCTCCTTTTCACTCTTTTTTTTTTTTTTTTTTTTTAAATAGCTGGTGACCTGCAGAATCACCACTCTCACAATCAGAGGCAATTACTTTTACACAGCGCACAAAAACACGGTGACGTCAGACACATTCACACTCACTTTTTTTCCATCTGCGTAGATAAATCATTTGGCCAGTGGCATGTGCCATGGTGATCCATAAATATGATCACAAGTTCATTTAACTATTTTTCAACCCAACAAAACAAATAAACAAAAACATGATGCTGATGCTATGAACACTCTACACATAAGTCAAGATGCAGAAAAACTGCTCACAGAAACTCTGCATACTCCAGTTATCACAGTTATCTGAGTTCTCAGCCAGATCTCGATCTGATAATGTGTAGCTTGCTCATCAGCTCAGAAGAGACCGCAACGCAACCTCACATCATAACTGACTCAGGTGCCTCTTCATATTAATATTATTTCATCATTAATGCTATTATATTTTATATAACAGCAATGGTATTTTACAATATGTTATTTATATTTTACTTTGTATCCACCAAGGGCTGTGGGTGATCTGCAATTTCACTCTTTCTCAAGCTGGAGACATTTTCCTTTTCACACACTTTCCTTGGCTGAACAATGACACAACCTTAATATACCTTATGCATCTCTCTATTTCATTTAATATATGTTTGTGTGAATTATCTGCTTTCATTCATTCTATTCTGGGCATGATCTTCATCCCAACTATGTTTCATTATTAATACCAGTTTATAGGTTGTTATCTTTGCTCTTATTAGTTTGAATACATTAAAGTTAAGTTGTAATTTAGCCTTTTGTTTATTTTACTTTATTCCTCTTGTATTTATATCTATTCAGTCGGGTCTGTTTCCAACCCTTTTTGAACTACTTTACACTACTGTGGTCTCTAATTTTCACTGGGTGAGGGATTATTACGTTCTTCCCAGTCTGAACTGCTCTCTTCACCTGAGCTGCTATCGTATTCTGAGTTACTGTCTTCTTTGTTTCTTACAGTCACGTACAAAATGTCCCTCTTTTCCACACCTCCAGCATGTAGTACTAAAGCCACTGTTTGGTGTGTGTGTAGCTCTGCCTCTACCTCTTGCTCTTCCACTATGCATTCCTCTCTCTTTCTTTTGGATTAGTCCTGCTCCGGCTTGCTGTTTTTCTAAACATTTCTCATCAGGTGTTAATTTTGCTTGTTTATCCCCCATTTTCAAAGATTTTGCTGGGCCGTCGCTGGCACGCTTGACTTTAGAGTGGTTTACTGATACGGCCTTCAACTTCACCCTAACGGTGAAGCGGTATCAGTTTTATGAGATGAAACTCAACCGTTCTCTTTTGTCACCAGTACGTGAGCCTCAGCAAAGAAAACAAAAATGGAAGTAGTTCAGCAGCGTATTGTGCTGTAAAATCAACTTACTTCCAGACACATACACACACATATAGACGTTTGCGCGCTAATTTGTCACGAAGTAATTTCGGCTACCTCTAAAACCCAAGTCTAATTCAGCTCCTTTCGGCGAACTCAACCTATTTTAATTTCTCTGTCTCAACGTGTTTTCATTTGCCTAAACGTATTTTAATTTGTCACAAAGTAATTTCAGCTACCTCTAAAACTTAAGTCTAATTCAGCTCCTTTTGGCGAACCCAACCTAATTTATCACGTTTCTTTAAACCTTTGCGGCCGTTTTATATACCAAAATAGTGTTTCTCACTCTCCGACGTCTCACTGGTGATTCAGATCATCGGACTGAATCCCACCGCCATGGACCAGATTAAAAACACCGGCCCAGACCCGAATTTAACGTCCTGGGGCTCTCTCCTCGTCCAAGAGGGCTGTGCACAGGCTTCGGTGCTGGCTCCCCACGGCATCAGGAATCAGTTCTGGAACAGAGTCACAGATAACAGTTCTGATATTTTCTGCTCCGGCTACGAAGGACCAAATAATGTTAAGAAATATACTCTAAAACACTTCTTCAGTAGAGAATCAGAGAAGAGAAACACACAGAACTTCTTGCTAGCAAGGGCAGCCTCCAGCACTGAGGCTCGCACTGAGAAACTGCCCCGGTCTTTATTTATACTTCAGTGAGCGTTTGTTCCTTACATTGGAATGTGGAGGTGTGTGTGTGTGTGTGTGTGTGTGTGTGTGTGTGTGTGTGTGTGTGTGTGTGGGGGGGGGGGGTCAGAGTGTGGCCCCATAAACTACTTCCCTTAACCTGCTGGTCTGGAAAATCCAACAGTTCATCTATATGTAAAAAAGCACTTAAACTAAAACTGACATAGCTACGTTAATCCTACCGTAAAACAATAAGACAAGGTACGACCTCTCCCAGGATGTGGGGGTGAACACCCTAGAATGTTATAGACCTCCTAGGATGAGACATTCTTTCAATATGCCACCAACTATATACTTCTACACACAAATGATTACATGCAGCATTCTACCATATGCAAACTTATATCATTAAAAGATTACACCCACTACTAAGTACAATTTTCCTATTAACAGCAGGTAACCCTTGTAATCCAAAGGGGATATTCTGATAGTTGGAGTTTTCTCTCTATTATTGTTGGGTTTTTTTTTTTTACCTTACAATATAAAGTGCCTTGAGGCAACTACTGTTGTGATTTGAGGCTATATAAATGATACTAAAATGAATAATTCCCTAATCCCTATACATGTGTCAAGATGGCAGTTGTTGTCTTTCTCCTGAGAGTATTTTTTTTTTTTGTGATGTTTAACTGAAATGTTAACTGGATTTTTTTGATGTAATTGCATTGTATTCTTAATTAATTAGTATTATGAATTTCATTTAAAACATCAGAAGGGATTTAAAGTGCTCTTCTGTTCGAACTGATATTTTAATCCCATCAGGTAACAGTCCACACCAGCCCACTTGTGTTGAAGAGTGTTGAAGAGCCCACTTGTGTTGAGGGACTGATGTCCTTTGGGTCATAGTCCCTTTCATTTAATTTCCATTTTAAAGAGTAAAATATACTCAAATGGATTCAGATCCTCTGAGGAAGTTAGGGTTAGGGTTTTGTGTCAAAACAGTCAAAAGGAAGGCTTTCTTATTTCTTCGTATTGGTACATATACTCTTTTAAGATTACTTTTTTGATAAAGCCCATTAGCTTTTGTTGAATTCGAAATGGTTACTATTTTCAAGTTGACAGTTGACAAAAGAGAAAAAATCGTCCATCCCCCCCCCCCAATTTTTAGTGTCAAATCATTTATGTTCAACCATGTAGAAGTCAACTCTAGAAGTAGGAAATTATTATAAAAGAAAAAAAATTCAAACAGGGATGTGGGGTGTAGTAATACCCATGAGGTCCTTCAATTTCCCCGCATTATTTTCCTTTAATTGTGATTGGCCATAATAATCAAAGTACATAATGAATTTAATTTAATTTATTAAACCCTGCAAAATATGACAATCCAGAGTTGGGACCAGGAAGCAGAGTTGCAGTCTTACACGCCTCTCTGCAGCTTCTCCCCTCCTGCTACCCCCCCAAAAACCCATCTCCATAGAGACTGTGTCAGCTCCCAAACAGACAAAAAACAAACTAAAAACCGGCAACAAACAACTTAAACATAAACAATTACAAAGAAAGAACAATACAGTATCCACATCTGAACCAAAGAGTAAAACAGTGAAATGTGGATTATTAAATATTAGGTCTCTCTCCTCCAAGTCTCTGTTAGTACATGACTTAATAATTCATCAACAAATCTATTTACTCTGCCTTACAGAAACCTGGTTGCAGCAGGATGATTATGTTAGTTTAAATGAATCAACACCCCAGAGTCATTCTAACTACCAGAAATTTCGAAGCACAGGCCGAGGGGGCGGTGTGGCAGCAATTTTCACACCAGCCTATTAATCAACCAAAGACCAAGACAGACTTTTAATTCATTTGAAAGCCTGATGCTTAGCCTTGCCCACCTCAGCTGTAAAACTCTGAAACCAGTCTTACTTGTTATCATCTATTGTCCACCTGGGCCTTACACAGAGTTTCTCTCTGATTTCTCAGACTTTTTATCTGATTTCGTTCTCAGCTCAGATAAAATAATTATTGTGGGTGATTTTAACATCCATGTAGATGCTAAAACTGACATCCTCAACGTGGCATTTAATCTGTTATTAGACTCAATTGGCTTCTCTCAAAATGTAAAAGAACCCACTCACCACTTTAATCACACTCTAGATCTTGTTTTTAACATATGGCATAGAAAGTGAACATTTAAGTGTTTCCTGAAAACCCTCTCCTGTCTGATCATTTCCTGATAACATTTACATTTACAATAATTGATTACACAGCGGTGGAGAGTAGACTTTATCAAAGTAGATGTCTTTCTGAAAGCGCTGTAACTAATTTTAAGAATGTAATCCACCCACTGTTATCATCTTCAAAGCCCTGTACCAACACAGACAGAGCAGCTATCTGAACGCTGCTCCAACAGAGGTCGATTATCTTGTTAATAATTTCACCTCCTCACTACGTACGACTCTGGATACTGTAGCTCCTGTGAAAACTAAGGCCTCAAATCAGAAGTACCTGACTCCGTGGTATAATTTTCAAACACGTACCCTAAAGCAGATGACTCGTAAGGTGGAGAGGAAATGGCGTGTCACAAATTTAGAGGATCATCATTTAGCCTGGAGAAATAGTTTGCTGCTTTATAAGAAAGCCCTCCGCAAAGCCAGAACATCTTACTATTCGTCACTGATTGAAGAAAATAAGAACAACCCCAGGTTTCTCTTCAGCTCTGTAGCCAGGCTGACAAACAGTCAGAGCTCTGTTGAGCCAACCATCCCTTTAACCTTAATTAGTAATGACTTCATGAACTTCTTCACAAATAAAATTTTTATCATTAGAGACAAAATTACCAATAATCATCCCACAGATGTAATATTATCTACAGCTACTCTTAGTACCATTGATGTTAAGTTAGACTCTTTTTCTACACCTGATCTTTTTCAGTTAACTTCAATAATTACTTCCTCCAAGCCATCAACGTGTCTTTTAGACCCCAGCAATTTGTGAAAATTGGGGAATATCAATCAGAGTGTATGGACATTGTTTGTGGAGTTCCGCAGGGGTCAGTATTGGGACCAAAGCTGTTTATCCTCTATATCAATGATATATGTAGAACATCAGATATACTACAGTTTATTCTATTTGCAGATGATACAAATATTTTTTGTGCTGGAGAGAATTTACAGCAGCTTTTGGAAATTGTCACACAAGAAATGATTAAACTGAAAACATGGTTTGATAGAAATAAGTTATCATTAAATTTGGAAAAAACTACATTTATGTTATTCGGATATTGTAAAAAAGATGCAGGAGCAAAATTATTAGTAAACAATGTTGAAATAGAGCAAGTTTCGGATACAAAATTTCTGGGTGTGATAATAGATAACAAAATCTGCTGGAAACCTCACATAAAGCATATACAAGCCAAACTGTCAAGAAGCATCTCCGTGCTGAGTAAAGTTAAATATTTTTTGCCTTCCAAATCACTCCGGGTACTTTATTGTTCACTTATATTGCCATATTTGGAATACTGTGTGTAAATTTGGGGAAACACATATAAAACTGCACTTCAACCAATATGTAAAATTAAAAAAAAAGCAATCAGGATGATTAATAAAGCAGGATTTAGAGACCATACTAACATCATGTTTTTGAAATTAAAAATACTGAAGTTTATGGATCTTATAAAATATAAAACTGCAAAAATTATGTACAAGGCCAGATACAATATGTTACCAGGAAATATACAGAGGATGTTCTATGACAGAGAAGGAGACTATGAATTGAGGGGGAAATTGAATCTAAGGATTCTTAAAGCATGGTCAAAGGTTAAAACCTTTTGTGTCACTATTTATGGGGTAAAACTGTGGAATAGTTTTACTATAGATCTACAGCAATGCTCAGGAATTAGTAAGTTCATGAAAATACTTCGAAAACTGATTTTGGAAGAATATGATACCGATAAAGATGATCACCCATTGTATGTATAAAAATATCAAATTATATCAATCACGGTAGCCATGTTTATATAGGTTCTCCTCGTGTATTGTGTGGAGTATGTGATGATGGGAATTAGGTGAATTATGTGGGATCAATAAGATGTTGAGCAGGGGTAGGAAGGGTTAGGTAAGTATGTTCATACTTCTTCCTACTCCTTTTCAGACCAAAGATTGTTACATTATGTCAGACGATTTTGTTTTATTTCATTATATATATTTTTTTGTTTATCTGAACACATACGTACGTGTGTGTGTGTGTGTGTGTGTGTGTGTGTGTGTGTGTGTGTGTGTGTGTGTGTGTGTGTGTGTGTGTGTGTGTGTGTGTATCTACATATATATTCGTATCTGTAAATGAAAATATATGTAGTGTGTATATATTGTTTTTTTGTTTTATATGTCTGAAACAAATAAAGATACAATACAATACAATTCCTACAAAACTGCTCAAAGAAGTCCTGCCATTAATTAATTCTTCGATCTTAAATATGATCAACCTATCTCTAATAATCGGCTATGTATCACAGGCCTTCAAGCTGGCTGTAGTTAAACCTTTACTCAAAAAGCCAGCTCTAGACCCAGTAGTCTTAGCTAATTATAGGCCAATCTCCAACCTTCCTTTCATATCAAAAATCCTTGAAAGAGTAGTTGTCAAACAGCTAACAGATCATCTGCAGAGGAATGGCTTATTTGAAGAGTTTCAGTCAGGTTTCAGAGCTCTTCACATCACAGAAATAGCTTTAGTGAAGGTTACAAATGATCTTATTATGGCCTCTGACAGTGGACTCATCTCTGTGCTTGTCCTGCTAGACCTCAGTGCAGCGTTCGATACTGTTGACCATAATATCCTATTAGAGCGATTAGAACATGCTGTAGGTATTACTGGTACTGTGCTGCAATGGTTTCTATCATATCTATCTAATAGACTCCAGTTTGTACGTGTAAATGGAGAGTCCTCTTCACACACTGAGGTTAATTATGGAGTTCGACAGGGCTCAGTGCTAGGACCAATTCTGTTTACATTATACATGCTTCTCTTAGGCAGCATCAGTAGAAGACACACCAGCTTGTTGATTTACACTGGTTACTTATCAAATATCACATTGAGTTTAAAATTTTGATGCTCACTTTTAAAATCCTTAATAATATTGCACCCAGTTATCTCACTGATCTTCTCAATCTGTACACTCGTTGCCAAGCATTAAGATCACCAGGTCAATTATGTCATGGTCCTGGGTCGCTTGACCCAGCGTTTTGGGTTTTTTGTTATTATTATTATTATTATTATTATTATTATTATTATTATTATTATTATTATTATTATTATTTTATCTTGTGTTCCAGTTTATTTTGATGTGTTGTTTAGACTTTTTAGTGTTCTGGTTTTGTGCTCCCTCTGTTTAGTGTCCGCCCATGTGTTCCCTCTGTTCTCCATCTATACCGTGTCTCTGAGTCCAGTCTGTGCATTTCACGTTTTACTTTGAAGGTCTGTGTCTTATGTCAGTGTGTTCAGTTTTGTGCTCTCCCTGTCTCATCAGTGTAATCAGTTTTAGCCATGTCTCCCAGCTGTTTCCTCTCACTCCTGTTCACCTCTTGTATTTACTGTCTGTGTCTTTCCCTGCTCCTCATTGCGTCGTCCTTCATACTCCCCTGTGTGTTCCGTTTGCCTGCCTGCTAGCTAGTTTATTTGCTTCCCAGTTTAGCTAGTTTTCTGTTCTGTCTGCAAACCCCCACAATGAAGTCGAGTGTTTTTGAGTTCACCTTTTCCTCCATGAGTCCTGCATTTTTCCCTGCCTGCCTGCACACAGCCATGACCAATTACTCCTGGTCCAACCTAAGTTTAGGCTGAAGACCAGAAGCGATCGTGCCTTTGCTTCAGCTGCGCCTAACCTTTGGAATAGCCTCCCCGCTTCTATTCATGCTTCAGATTCTAACCAATCCTTTGAAGCAAGATTGAAAGCTTCTTTATTTAACCTGGCTTTCCCGACCAGTTAATACCTTTTTTAAAAATTATATTTAATTTTACTTCTTTTTTTTTATTAAATCTTCTTAGTAGATATTTTGCTTTCATGAACTGACCTTCTTCCTGAATTGAGGTTTGATATCTATTTTACTTAACTCTTCCAGTCTATTAGTGCCTCCCTTCTGTCTGTGCTAGTGCCCAATCTGTACTTTGTTAATTAATTTATGTTTTTTCTCTGTATTATTGTGAAGCACTTTGGTGTGCCTTTGGGTTTTTAAATGTGCTATATAAATAAAACTGTATTGTATTGTATTGTGTTATACACAGCAGTGGGGAGTAGACTTCATCACAGTAGCTATCTATCTGAAAGTTAGGTTAAGTTGTAGGTATTACAGGTACTGCGTTGGTTTGCATCATATCTATCTAATAGACTCCAATTTTTGCATGTAAATGGAGAGTCTTCTTCATACACTAAGGTCAACTATGGAGTTCCACAGGGTTCAGTGCTAGGACCAATTCTGTTTACATGCTTCCCTTAGGCAGCATCATTAGAAGACATAGCATACATTTACACTGCTATGCAGATGACACCCAGCTCTATCTGTCCATGAAGCCAGATAACACACACCAGTTAGTTAAACTGCAGGAATGTCTTAAAGACATAAAGACTTGGATGGCCACTAACTTTCTGCTTCTTCATTCAGATAAAACTGAGGTTATTGTACTCGGCCCTGAAAATCTTAGAAATATGGTGTCTAACCAGATTCTTACTCTGGATGGCATTACCTTGTCCTCCAGTAACGCTGTGAGGAACCTTGGAGTCATTTTTGACCAGGACATGTCCTTCAACGCACATATTAAACAAATATGTAAGACTGCTTTCTTCCATTTGCACAACATCTCTAAAGTTAGAAATATCCTGTCTCAGAGTGACGTTGAAAAACTAGTTCATGCATTTATTACTTCCAGGCTGGACTACTGCAATTCATTATTATCAGGAAGTCCTAAAAACTCCTTGAAAAGCCTTCAGTTAATCCAAAATGCTGCAGCAAGAGTCATGACAGGGACTAGAAAGAGAGAGCAGATTTATCCTGTATTGGCTTCCCTTCATTGGCTCCCTGTTAAATCCAGAATTCAAAATCCTGCTCCTCACATACAAGGTCTTAAATAATCAGGCCCCATCTTATCTTAATGACCTTGTAGTACCATATCACCCTATTAGAGCACTTCGCTCTCACACTGCACGCCTACTTGTTGTTCCTAGAGTATTTAAAAGTAGAATGGGAGGCAGAGCCTTCAGTTTTCAGGCCCCTCTTCTGTGGAACCAGCTTCCATTTTGGATTCAGAAGACAGACACTATCTCTACTTTTAGGATTAGGCTTCAAACTTTCCTTTTTGTTAAAGCATATAGTTAGGGCTGGACCAGGTGACCCTGAATCCTCCCTTAGTTATGCTGCAATAGACGTAGGCTGCCGGGGATTCCCATGATGCATTGAGTTTTTCTTTTCCAGTCACCTTTCTCACTCACTATGTGTTAACAGACCTCTCTGCACTGAATCATATCTGTTATTAATCTCTGTCTCTCTTCCACAGAATGTCTTTATCCTGTCTTCCTTCTCTCACCCCAACCGGTCGCAGCAGATGGCCGCCCCTCCCTGAGCCTGGTTCTGCCGGAGGTTTCTTCCTGTTAAAAGGGAGTTTTTCCTTCCCACTGTCGCCAAAGTGCTTGCTCATAGGGGTCTGTTAAAGGTTCAAAATTGAGGAAGGAGAGTACAAACCACCCATGGTCCAGAAGCTCTTGGTCAAACAATGATTTTAATGACTACACACGTGTGGGAAGACAACTCTGTACGCAGACAGCAATTGATCTTCGACTTCCTCAAAGCATACACAGATTTTATACCGTCAGGGCTTGATTTACTGACGCCCCTTCATGCGTCACAGACAGGATATATACACATACGTCAATATCAAAACCACAACGACTTTTAACACAGTTTAAAAAGAACATCGTCTTCTATCTTCATGGCTGGCACTTCCTGTCTACCTTTCAGTTCTTGTCTTGTTCGTCTTTCTTGCCGAGACAACAAGGAACGGTTCCTCTTTTACCGAGACAATTTTGCAGTTACAACCAGACATGACGAACCTTTTTCCTATAAATAATTCTAACTCATGTGTGTGTGTCACGACCTCACTCAGCCTCTATGTCACCTCTCGCACTTCTGACCTTTTACCAGACCAGAGGCTCACTGAGACTGTGTATGTCTTCTACTAAATAAATGTTTTAACCAAGAACCTCTACTAAAAGCTTAATACAAGAATGTGAACATATAAAAGATATTAAAATGAACTGTTGTGTAAGCATGTATTGCAATTCCTTCAGCATGGATCATCTAGACACTCTCACTAGTGAAGCTTTAGACCATTAATGAACCTGAACATCAACTCAAATAAGCACAGATATGCATTGTGTATAAAATAGTTATAACTGCATCTGGAATACAAGGTTAACATCATCATAAACATCTTAAGGCCTTCTTAAAGCTATCTGTTACATTGTTAAAGCAATGATCATACTGCAGATTATATTATTAATGCAATGGTAATAATGATGATTATTTAACAATAGCAGTAAAATAATTTCCCTGCTCCACAGGTCATATGATTGTTGGGTTTTTCTCTGTATCTATGAAGGGCCTTGAGGGAACTTTTGTTGTGATTTGGCTCTATATAAATAAAATTGAATTGAATTGAATTGAACATGCTCCAGCATCCTTGACTCCGTTGCTCCACTAAGGACTAAACGCACCAAATCTTCATGTCAACCTTGGCTGAATGAAACCAACCGCGCTCTCAGACGCGAATGTCAACTTGCGGCGAGAAAATGGAAAAAAGACAAGCTCCAGGTGGGTATCCTGCATAGGATGGGTATCGAAAACCGGTTCTTGTTGAGAACCGGTTCCCACTGTTTCAATTCCTTGGAAATGTTTGTCATTTTTGCAAACGATTCCCTTATCGATTCTAGTCACCCCGAATGACGTCACCACGTTGCCGAACGTCATTTACCTGGCAGGAAACATGGTTGCTCAAACGCTCAAAAGTTTGATTATACTTTACGAGAACGGATGACAACAGGGCAACTTGCGATACTTGCAAAGTAGATATTTCATTTAAGGGAGGAAACACTACGAATATGCAAAAGCATTTGCTCACAAAACACGCGATGACCTTAAATCAATGTCGTTTTGTTAATTCCGCTCCGGACTCGTGAATCTCAACCCAGCAGCAGCGATAAAGTTTGCACGTCCTCTCCCGTTAATGCGGCAGGTAAATAATCATCTAACAATGCATATTATGCTAGCGCGATCTGCCTTTACTGTGCATTTAGGTGACCATGATGAGAGAGATGAGTGTGGCTCAGATGCTGGCAGTTCTCGCTGCAGTCTACCGGTAGCGTCTCCTTTCAGGCCAGGATAGACGAATGTCACCGAGCAGTGACTAAGTTTGTGGCCAAAGGCTTGAACCCATTTGCCACAGCAGATGCCCCCGATTTTCGGTAAGTGAATGTGTTTAATTGTAGGCAGGGACATTACTGGATATTCTTGTGTAATTGCTACAGAATAATTTATGTTATACTTTGTTATTGCTACAGAAGAATATTTATTTTATTATTTTACATTTACATTTTTTCCTGGGGACCCTGTGACACCCCATTGAAGAGCCGTAGGCTGTGGATCTCTTAAGATCTCACTGTTGGGTTTGTAAGGCCATGTTACTTCTAAATTTCTATCTGTCACAGTCTGGCGAGGGCAGACTGTATGAATTGAAAAAGGACCCAAAATGCAGACTCCAAGGAACAGGGAACAAAACTTGAATGTTAACAAAAAGCGAGCCGTTTAATATGGCTGGAAAAAAAGGTACAAACAAAGGGCAAGGCAAACTGAAGCAAAATTAACACAAACCTAAACTGGGAAATCTAAACAAACAATAAGAAAAACCTAGACAAGAAACTTGGAAGCATGGCATAGGAAACATGGCATGGACAACAGACGACCTGACAATCACACACTGAAAACAGAGGACTTAAATACACAGGAGGTGATTAGGGGAAGTGGAGACACATGAGGAAACAGCTGGCACACATGAACATAATGACGTCACAGTGGGAGAGTAAAACTGAACATGATGAACACAGAACACCAGACCTCTTCACAATAAAACAGGAAACATAATGAGACATAGACATGACAACCCGAACTTGACAATGTAAGACACAGACATGAAACGCATGAAGAGCAGGGGAGATTTAACATGGTTGGAAACACGAGGGGAAAATAATAACTAGAAACACTTAGGCATAATAATACAAACTTGATAACATAAGACACGCAGCATGAAACACGAAGGGTGAGGGGAAGCTTAAATACAGGGGAAGAAAACACAAGGAGTCTAATAACCAAATGAACTTAGATAACCTAATGAACAAAATAAACTCAAACTTAAAACGCTGGGTCAAAAGACCCAGGACCATGACACTATCTTGTTCAAAGAGAAGATATAAAACAAAGTTCTGAGCTAATCGACCTTAGTGTTCTCCTTTTTTAAAAAGAATCGATAAGAGAATCGATAAAGAATCGAATCGTTAAACAGAATTGAAAATGGAATCGGAATCGTAAAAATCTTATCGATACTCATCCCTAATCCTGCATGACAGCTTAACAAAATATCAGAAAACTGTTAAAGCTGCAAAAATCTGCTTTGCTATCCGGTTTCATTTCTACCAAATGTCATAAGCCCCGAGTACTTTTTAACATTTTTAATTCTGTGATTAACCCATGTGCCACTGTACCTATGGAGGCTTCCTTTGCACTTTGTGAAAACTTTTTGAATCACTTCATTAAAAAAACCCCTCAACGTTAGGAACACTGCATCCACAGGCAGTGTTAGACCTAGATCCACCTTGTAAATGCTTGGCTGTTTTTCAGCAGCTTGAGCCTTTGACCTTTTCTGCATTGAAGGAAGTAATTGATCAGTTAAGACCGCCTAATTCCCCACAAGATATTCTTCCTTCTCGCCTCCTTAAAGAAACTCTTCATGTCATTGGGCCTAGTATTGTATTTTTATTAAATACTTCATTGTCATCAGGTTGTGTACCAGCTGTTTTCAAACATGCTGTTGTGCAACCCATTATTAAGAAGAAAAATCTTGATCCAAATTTGCTTTCCAACTTCAGGCCAATTTCTTAACTGTCTTTCATGTCCAAAATTTTTGAAACAGTTGTTTTCAAGCAACCTCAGACCTTTTTAGACACTCATGCCATTTCTGAAGTGTTACAGTCTGTGTTTAAATCTCATCACACTACTGAGACTGCACTTTTATGAGTTTTTAATGATCTTCTTTTAACTGTTGACTCAGGTTGCTCTGTTGTTTTACTCCTTTTAGATTTGACTGCCGTCCTTGACACAGTTGATCACAACATTCTTGTATTGAGACTTGAACACGTTGTTAGTTTAAATGGCACGGTTTTATCCTGGTTTAAATCATATTTATCAGAGAGGTCTTTTTCTGTTAAAATTGAGCAATACTCCTCTTCCTCCGCCCTTATGTGTTGTGGTGTGCCACAGGGGTCTGTTTTGGGTCTCCTTGTACATGCTGCCTTTGGATTCTATTTTTAGGAAAAACAACATTCCCTTTCGTTGTTTTGCTGATGACATCCAAATTTACTTCCCCTTGAAACTGGACATCTCTGTCCCACTACAGCCTTTGCTTAACTGTTTACATGATGTTAAAGACTGGTTAACACAGAATTTTCTTATACTAAATGAAAATGAGACTGAAGTTATGGTTTTTGGAACTCTGATACCCCCAGTCCTCTTGCTTATCATCTTTCTCATGCTGTAAGGAATCTCGGAGTGTTTTTAGATAGCTCCTTTAAATTAGAGAAGCAAGTGTCCATAGTTGTGAAAACAAGTTTTTATCAGTTACATGAAATTTCCAAAGCTAAGCCTTATCTTCCTCCAAGAGACCTAGAAACACTTATTCATGCCTTCATCACCTCTAGACTGGACTACTGCAGTTCTCTCTATTTGGGTCTTCAACACTCATCTCTTCATCGCTTGCAGTTAGTCCAAAATACCACTGCACATCTTTTAACAGGTGTTAGAATGTATGAACACTTCACTACAGTTTTAGCAAATTTACACTGGCTCCCTGACAAATATCGTATTGATTTTAAGATTCTTTTACTTACTTTTAAAGTTTTAAATAATATGGCGCCTAGTTATTTAAACAAACTCCTCAACGTGTATGACCCCAAAAGAGCACTGAGATCTTCTAGCCAGATGCTCTTAGCACAACCAAGGTTTCGATTGAAGCATAGACGAGATCGGGCCTTCGCAGTAGCAGCACCCAGACTCGGGAATAATCTGCCAGAGGAGATTTGTACTTCAGAGTCTATTCAGTCTTTTAAAACGCATCTTAAAACTCACTTTTTTACTTTGGCTTTTAATTCGAGTTTAGTATGAGTACCATCAGGCCTAATTCTTCTTACATGTATTTACCTGTATTTGTTTCTAATTTATCTATATTTGTTTCTCTATTGTTTTCTCTTGTTTTTAACCTATTGTGAAGCACTTAGGTCAACTCTGTTGTTTTCAAATGTGCTATACAAATAAATTTTGAATTGAATATGAATTAAATTGTTTAACCAGGGATCTGTTTTAAGTCTAACACACTTATGAAGAACAGTTGAACAAGTGCCATTGAATAAAGTGAGCAGATGATCAGCACTTGACTTAAGGGAGTAATTGTCCAAGGGAGTACCAAAGTTCTTATAAACAGCAGAGAAATGTCCAGCAGTAGGAGGAGTGATGATGTGGAATTCATGCACAGGTAAAAGATTTTTAACTGGTGGACATGGCACAGAAATTTGGATTATAACAAGCATGTGATCAGAAAAGTTGAGCATGCAAATTTGAATATCATATAGCTGCAGACCACAAGACAAAACTAAATCCAAAGTATGTCCACGCTCCTCGGTGGGACCCCTGACTGATTGAACAAGATTAAAAGAGTCAATAAGATTCAGGAAGTCTTTCACAAGAGGTTTTTGGGGGCAGCAAACGTGAATATTAAAATCCCCAAGGATTTGAATGCTTTCAAGTCTTGCCAAAATCCCAGATAATTAGACAGAAAAGTCTTGAATAAAATTCTTGTTTATTATCTTGGGAGGATAATAAACAAGGGCATACAGCACAGGAGAATACAGATCCATTAGAAATAATCATACTTCCAAACTGCCATAAATATCAGCAGTGGGCTGAGTTTTTAACAGTTTTTAAAAAACAGCTGCAAGAACTCTGCGCAACCAGTTTCCCACGGGGAGTTGAAAAACTTGCAGTTAGAGGGGATGAGTTCAGAAAAAAGGGTTAACTCACCAGGATTAAGCCAAGTTTCAGTCAAGAATAAAACATCCAAGTCCTCGGAGGTGAAGAAACCATGGAAGATGAAGTTCTTGTTAGCTAGCGATCTGGTGTTCACCAGAGCCAAGCTAGTTGAAATCAGGCCAGAGATCGGCTGGGATGCATTACCCAGTGGGCTGAGATTCTCTGAGACAACACTACCTCTACAGAGGCGAGGCACGCAATGCTGTGGAAGTTGGTCACGGAGGTTTAGTATTTCCTCACATATAGGGTCTTGAATAATCAGGCCCTATCTTATCTTTGTCTCCTCGGACCTGGGGTCCACATATGTGGTCATAACAGTTTGGGTTGTTTAGACCACAATGTCTGTGAAGGTTCTCAGTCATCCAGGTCATCGTAGTCTAAGGAGCTTGGAAAGAAAAGCGTCTGGACTTCTTTAAGTTGCTTGAAGACTTTTCACCTCTCATCCGAGAAGCTTCTTCAGTTCTAAGGTCAAATGGTTCAGGGGGTTGGGAAGCGCATCTGTAACTGGAAGGTCGCCGGTTCAATCCCCGGGCTCTCTGCCCTGGTCGTTGTGTCCTACCCCAGGGCAGCTGTGGCTACAACTGTAGCTTGCCTCCACCAGTGTGTGAGAGTGAGTGAATAGTGGCATTGTAAAGCGCTTTGGGTGCCTTGAAAAGCGCTATATAAATCCAATCCGTTATTCGTATTATTTAACCCTGTGGGAGTATACCCCCAAAGAGGGACAAAGGACCCCGTTGAAGATCCTCTACCTAATCACAAGAGCCAAGGTATGAAAACGGGTGTAGATCACAATCAGCCAAGGTTTCGGGTGAGCTCATGTGATTTCCTGAGGTCAGGTGGCCCAGGGTGTGAGTGGGCATTAAGGCGTCTGGGAGGGGATCTCAAAACTTGATTATAGATGGCAGACACATGTCTGATCTTCTTTTCTGTGCATGTTTGCTGACTTTATAAACGTCCAATTAGGATAACCACATATTTGCTCAGTCTTCTTCCCAGATGTAAATGGCCTGGCCTGTATTTATATAGCGCTTTACTAGTCCCTAAGGACCCCAAAGCGCTTTACATATCCAGTCATCCACCCATTCACACACACATTCACACACTGGTGATGGCAAGCTACATTGTAGCCACAGCTGCCCTGGGGCGCACTGACAGAGGCGAGGCTGCCGGACACTGGCGCCACCGGGCCCTCTGACCACCACCAGTAGGCCCGGTGAAGTGTCTTGCCCAAGGACACAACGACCGAGACTGTCCAAGCCGGGGCTCGAACCGGCAACCTTCCGATTACAAGGCGAACTCCCAACTCTTGAGCCACGATCATCCCCACGATCATGTTTGGGAGCAAGGGTTATAATACCTTTGCAATACAAAGGACACCTCTATATTTAGTCAGATCTTACATCACCCAACTTGTCTTTCCCGACAGCTATTTTTAGGTTTTAACAGCATACTGGTAATATTGGTAAAACTTAAGTCTGTTGTTCCTCTCTGGCCTTATTGAAACTCTTGGCCACTTTCCTCTCTGTACTCTGTTGCTCACACACTTCCTTCTCGCTGTCTGACCTAATGGAGGATAAGTCATGAGGGAGGATCTCATCTGAAAGTTCAGCCAAATGCTAGTAACAGAGGGAGGGATATTCCAGATGAGAACTCACTCTTTGTCAAACACGTCGTTCTCCCTGTGGCCTCCTCTTTTTCAGTTTACAGTTTCTCCAGGCAAAGCTTTCAGTCTGGCTTCTAGAGAGTGACAGATGATAACAGTGTCTCATGCTATCAGATGCCAGCGGGAGTGGAGCAGTTGTCTGGCAAACCCAAACACCTGTATTCTGTCATTTATTTGACTGTTATCCCTTATACCTCCACCCTTCTTCGCTCTGCCTCCCTCTCCATCATTCACCTCACTCTGATCTCGCTGACTGTCTGTCAGAGAGAATCTACCAAGATTTCTGCAGCCTAGAGAAGAGTAGGTACACAATCAGTGTGCGCTGCTTTGATGGAGTGAACATGGAGGTGATTTATAAGCTGAAAAAAAATTGTTTTCTTATGATGTCCTGGAGATGGACAATAAGAGGATAAAAAAGAAATGAGAAGAAAATAATTTATGTTGTGAAGAAGGAGAAAATTCAAATTTGAAATATGTAGCAGATGGTTTTGAAGGAAAGGTGGGGGATGGTTGCAGAGTAGATTTTCCACAAATATCAACATAAAGAGCTGAAGTCCTAACTTCACTCCAGACCAGCTGCAGGTACAGTAGTACCTGCACAAAGCGTGTCTTTGTCCTGCCTTCTTCCCTTCACTCCCGACCAGTCATGACAGATGGCTGCCCTTAAGGTTGGTTCTATCAGAGGATTTTTTTATGTGTCAAAAGGAAGTTTTTCCTGACTACTGTCGCCAAGTTCTTACTCATTTGGAGCTGCCTGACTGTTGGGGTGTTACTGTAGGGTCTTTACCCTTTTTTGTTGTGATTTGACAGTTTAAATAAAACATATCTGATTTGAAGTTTATACCTTCTTTAGTTATGAGTGAGTGCTATATTTTGTGGTCTCTATATCTGTTACACGAGAATAAATCAGCAATGACACACCAGTCTCCAGAAGTCAGTTTGAAAGCTGTCACTTCCTGCTAACCAACACATCAAAATTAAGAACTTCAGTTGATGAAAACGGTTGTCTCAAGCTGCTTTATATCACAAAGGAGAGACTGTTTTTTGTTACAGAGGAAGGTTTTTGTAACCTAGCAACAACAAACACTTGCAAATGATGTCAGAGCTGTTTACAGCACAAGAAATTCTGCTTGTTGATCCAGACATTGTGTACTCATTTGTAAGGTTATTCATATATTCATATATTTTATCATATGTTATTATCTTTAACCATATACTAGCTTATAATTGTACAGTTTTCTAGTCATCTTTCAAAGCACTTCTTTGGGCATGCATAAAGTCAGCTGTGAAATCCGATATTAAAAACCCCCCAAAACAAATAAAAAAACAATATTAAAGAAACCCCAAACAATCCAGCTCAGTTTTAAAATGAAGGGTAATTTTTAGGCCCCAACCAAAAAGGAAAAAAATGAGGACTCACAGAAATATGTCAAATCAAGTTTATTACAAAAACATAATAACAGAAAGGAAACGTGACAGCAGGCAGCTATGAAAGCAAAGGATAGAAGCTATGAAATGTGACCTCTGAAACGTAAACCTTTTACCATGAGGTCATATGGTGACATGGAGGGGGACAAAGAGAGTACCTGGAGAAAAGCTTAATAATTATTTTATTTGAGAACGAATAGATTTCTTCATTTTCAGTCTCAAAAGACCTGCAACATTGTTATTTTCATTTTACTTGTAATTCATGTTGATGATACTCACTTGCTCTTGCTCTTGACGAAGGCGTTCGCACTTTTCTCCTCTCCTCCTCTCCCTTAGCTTCCCTGCTTAGCGTCTTATGTCCTTGTCTAGTTTCATGTTTTTTTGTATTACCTGGCTGTAGCTCAGGTGGCAGAGCAGGTCAGCCAGCAGGTCAGCCACTAATTAGAAGGTCGGTGGTTCGATCCCAGGCTGCCTCCTGGCTGCATGCCAAATATCCTTGGGCAAGATGCTAACCCCGTGTTTGCCTACTGGTGGTGGTCAGAGGGCCCGGTGGCGCCAGTGTCCGGCAGCCTTGCCTCTGTCAGTGCGCCCCAGGGCAGCTGTGGCTACAATGTAGCTTGCCATCGCCAGTGTGTGAATGTGTGTGTAAATGGGTGAATGACTGAATGTAGTGTGAAGCGCTTTGGGGTCCTTAGGGACTAGAAAAGCGCTATACAAATACGGGCCATTTACCAGGCCATTTTTTCCCTGGAACACTCTCTCACAGTCTGTTCTCTAAAACCCAAAAGAGGAATTATGGATTTGATCAACTGGTCCCTAAATGCAATTGCCTGAGTGCTGAAGATACCTACCTATTTGGAACCATGGTAACAGGGTTCTGGCTGATCGGAGCTGGCTTGACTTATAGAAAGAATTAAGAAAGCGGAACGGCTGTTCAAATCCCGACAAGGCTGCCCACTGGGATTGAAACGATGGAAGAGGCGTGAGTTTCTCAAAATGGGCTCATTGAGTGCAGCACGGATAAGATCTTGGAGAGGCTACGGCTGCTGTGAATACTCAGAATAAGATCTCTGAGTGCAGACTGGATTACATCTTGGAAGGGCTCGCTCGGAATAACATCTCTGAGCGCAAATTGGATTACATCTTGGGGAGGCTCACTGTGGTCATGAGTTCTCAGAATCAGCTCTTTGAGCACAAGAATGACAACATCACAGAGCACAAGTTTGATAACATCATGGGGAAGCTCACGGCTCTCCAACGGGAGATTGAGAGACCTGTGTTGGACTGTTAGAACCGCTTTGAAATTCATATAAGCTGTTCGCACTAAAGTAAAAAGCACCATCACTTCATGCGGATACCCTTTCGGCGCCAGCTGCAGTCGCAAGGCTGGAGCTGAACAAAAACACCCTGATAACGACTGTGTTTAGTCTGTTCCTTTCCATTCCATGCAAGGCCACCTGGGTTGGCTGGAAGACTGTTTACTTAGCCTAGCAGGGCGAAGGACACTGTCTCAGCTGAACTATGGACACGCACACACATACATATACACTGATATGCACACACTCATCCCCCCTCCCTTTCCAAACTCCTTCGATGCTTGTTCCCTCCTGGGAACACGGCGGGTCTGAGCCCGCGCTGGAATGGTAGTGCTGGGCAGGATGGCTGCTGTGTTTGCTTCAGATCACTCCTCACCCCCCACCCGACCCTGTGGCTTGTCACGTGCTCCATAATGTTGTGCTGTGGACATTTATGTGCTTTTTTGTGCAGAGGAGTTTTTTTGTTTTCTGTTCTCATGCTGTCCTCCCAGGAGCCCAGCATGAGTAGTGGTCTCTTTTTTTCCTCTTGTACTCTCCCATTGTAGTGTTTATTTCAGTGTTTTTTTCTGTAACGCTACCGATCTCCGACCTGTATCCCCATGTGATGTATGTATTGTGTGTGTAAGGTCAGGGGGTCCTATTTCACTACAGGGCAACCTGCACGTGGCGAATAAAGCCTTGATTGATTGATTGATATGGCACGCTAAGTGAAGAAAATCACAAACCAAAATGGAGTATACATAAAATAAGAGGTTTCCACAGTTCTCAGTTTTTGCCTTTTGTAGTAAAGACCACTTTTCCTTTTCCTCTTCATCCAAACAATGTCACGTCCACAGAGCTTCACTCTAAACACAGGCATCCTTCACAGCAAATCCAGCATGTCCAAATTAACACTGTCGGATTTGATTTCAACACTATTAAAGTGTCTATATGGGTCCACACCAGAGAGTGTTAATTTAACTCTTTTTGGAGAGTTGGTATGTTAACTCTGATTTAGTGTTAAACACCAAATCTGTCTGAAGTTGATAATTTAACACTTGGTGTTAAGAGTTTATATATTAACTCTCAAAGAGTATTTTAGTTTAACTACGTAAGAGTTATCTTCTAATTCATTCTAAAAAGCGGGAATTTTACTGTTCTGAACTTCTAGAAATTTCTTTTGGAAATAAACATTTACTAAAAAGATGCAATGGTTTTTGAAAAACATTTATTCTGAACTGTGCACCACAATTTCAAAACATTTTCTGAAAGATGTAACAGTATACATGTTCTCACTTTCATTAGAATTTTGTTTATCAAAAGGTCTGACATGGTAAATGCAAATAACAGCATTCTCATCACTTATTTCTGTCACTCGTATCCAAGCGATCCTCGACCGCATCTTTACAGCGCCCGATTTGAAGAGCAAGCTGGTGATGGTTAACGTTGCTGAAGCTATTATGGAGAGGGATCCCCGCCTTCTCCAGCTCCCGGACTCACCTGCCATAGTTGCTGCCTTTACCAGGATAAAGGAGATGCTGCAGGCCCAGGAACTGTCGAGTCAGGAAATGGCTTACAGCACCCACCAGTCACAACAACCCCACAATCAGTCATCTTCATTGCTGCCTCCGGAACCTGAGTGTGTTCGTGTCGGTTCGCTGAGATTCGCCACAGCGTCACCACCTCTCAGCTCACCAGTTTCCACGCCCTCATCACAGTCTCGCCATACTTCTGTCACAGTTCAGCGCGAGATAGCACTGGACACCATAGACTTAGACCACGACGAGTGCCAGTCAATATTCTGCGCTCTGTTGGAGGAGGAGCTCCGGTGGAAGCCATGGCTCATTCCGGAGCACGAGCCCTCTTTCCGGGGAACTCCGGGGGACCTCGGAGTTATCAGGGACTTCCACCCATCGCTCCGCCGTCTGCCGCTTCAAAGAAGAAACGGCGCGCGCGCCACCGACGCTCCGTATCACAAACGCAAGTGAGTGATTACATTTTGGCTCCTCATGTTTTCTCTCAGGAGGTTGTTGAATTTGACACTACTTTTCCGGTTAATGAGCCCGGCTATAAAGAGACTGTTTGCCCTGGAAATGCTAGCCCTCAGGCTCAGCTAAGCTGCTGTGGGACTGCTATCAAGGCCGGTTTGGAGCCGGAGACGGAGGTACAGCTGGTGCAGCCAATTTCAGTGTCAGCCGGAGGGCCCGGGGAGCCCGTCCAGCCTCATGCTTCGTCTGCTGGAGGTTCAGGAGAACCCAGCCAGCCTCATGCTTCGTCTGCTGGAGGTTCAGGAGAACCCGTCCGGCCTCACGCCACGCCAGCTGGAGGGCCCGAGGGGCCCGTCCGGCCACCTTCTGCTTCATCACTTGCGGCTGCCGTATCGCCACCTGCGCTACTGCCTGCTGCTTTTGCGACTAAGCCCGAGGACGACACCTCGCCTAGTTCTGCTATACCTCAGTCTGAGGACTTATATAAACTCATTCCACCCACTTTAGACTGTGTGTGGCTTCAATTTACACAACCTCCTACCACGTCAGCTGGGGGGCCCGAGGAGCCTGCCCAGCCACCACCTGTGGTTGCAGCGCCACCACCTGCGGCTCCCGTGCCGCCGCCTGCAGGACCACCACCTGCCGCGCTACCGCTTGCTGCTTCTGCGCCTCAACCTGAGGACGACGCCTCACCTGGTTCTGCCACACCTCAGTCTGAGAACTCATACAAACTCATGTCGCCCACTATAGACTGTGTGTGGCTGCAACTTACACAGCCTCCTGCCTCGTCAGCTGGAGGGCCCGAGGAGCCCGTCCAGCCTCCTGCCTCGTCAGCTGGAGGGCCCAAGGAGCCCGTCCAGCCTCCTGCCGCAGCTTCATCATCCTCTCCTGCCGCAGCTTCATCATCCTCTCCTGCCGCAGCTTCATCATCCTCGCCTGCCGCAGCTTCATCATCCTCGCCTGCCGCAGCTTCATCATCCTCGCCAGCTGCTTCACCTGGTCCAGCTTCGGCCTGTGCTTCGCCTGGTCCAGCTTCAGCCTGTGCTTCGCCTGGTCCAGCTTCAGCCTGTGCTTCACCTGGTCCAGCTTCAGTCTCAGTTTCTGCTTCACCTGGTCCAGTTACAGCCTGTGCTTCGCCTGGTCCGGCCTTAGTCTCAGTTTCTGTCTCGCCTGGTCCAGCCCCTGCTTCTGCCTCGCCTGGTCCGGCCTCTGCTTCTGCCTCGCCTGGTCCGGCCTCTGCTTCTGCCTCGCCTGGTCCTGCTCCTGCTTCGCTGTCACTTGGTCCAGCCTCGGCTTCTGCTTCTGGTTCGTCTGGTCCGGCTTCGGCCTGTATTTCGCCTGACCCGGCTTCGGCCTCGGCGCCTGTGTCGCTATCGTCAGTTCCAGCCTTGGCTTTTGTTCTTGCTTCGCCTCCGCCTGGACCAGCTTTGGCCTCAGTTTCTGTGTCGGCCTCGCCTGGTTCTGCGGTTGTGTTGCTATCGCCCAAGCCTCATTTTGCCCCTCGGGATCGCCGGCCGCTTTCCGGGCCATCTGCTGGACATCATTGCCGTCCGGGTCGGCCCCCTGAACTTTTGATCTCTGGCCTGCTGTGCTCTCGGCCTCCGGGTCGGCCCCCGGAACTCATGGGTTTTGGCCTTCTGGACCGTTGGCCTCCTGGTCGGCCCCCTGAACTTTTGATCTCTGACCTGCTGTGCTCTCGACCTTCGGGTCGGCCCCCGGAACTCCTGGGTTTTGGACTGCTGTGTTCTCTGTTAATTGTATTTAGCTTTTCTCTCCTGGTCCTGTCATTAGGTTTATGGCTGTCAGCTGTTTCCCCATATGTTTCCACTTCCCCTGATTACCTCATGTCTGTATTTAAGCCTTTTGTGTTCTTCATGCCATTGTCGGGTCGTCTGTTTATTCTGCCCTAGTTCTAGCCTGGTTCTGTTTATTTTGACCTCAGTCTTAGTTATGGTTTTCATCTGTTATTCATCATTAGTCTTAGTCATAGTATTTGCTGGTTATTTTCCATCACAGTCATAGTTTAGGTTTTGGTCTCAGTACCGTTTAGTGTTTTGTTTCTTAGTGTTTTGTCAGTTTACTTTGGTTTCCTGGTTTACTCCTGCCGTCATCTAATAAAGCCTCACCTTTCTGTTAAAACCTTACTACTCCTTGTCGTCATCTGCTTTTGGGTCCTGTTTCCACTCACATCGGCGCACCCCGCCGTGACAATTTCTTCAATACAATGTGCATGTCCTTCATTCATCCCTTTGTGGAACTTCAACGCACTTCTGCTCTCCCCCATATTCCATCTTCACAAGCATATCCTGTGCGGAGATTGAATAAAAATTAGTTGACACTAATTAATGGCACAAATAATCCAGTAAACAATTGCAGCACAGTAAAAAAAAAAAAAAGGAATCCTTTTTGAGCCATTACTTGTGTAAAGTATTTTCCCAAAAGACAAAGACACAGGCAACAGGTAATACTGAACTAAATGTAAAACCTCAACCTTTTAAATTTTTACCTAAACCGTGTGCACAAAACTCTGGAGGGATCTATGCTAACGTAGAACCCAGTCAGGACGCCTGCTACTGCTGTTTGCTCGGTTTTTTTATGGGCGATCGTTTTCAGGCTTCAAGCAGCACCATTATACCAACATTTCACATTCTAGACATTGTTTTATTTGTATTTGACCAAAAGTTTGACTGAAAATTCACATGCAAGCTTTTTTTCAAGGCTGTGGTATTTGCCCACAAACAATACCTTTCAGCTAGCTAAAACAGAATATTATGCTATCAGCAAGCAACATGGCTAATGCCTTCCACACAGCTTTGTCTCAACTCCAAAGAGCCACAGAAGTAAAAGCTCATAATAATTGAAACAATCTTTGAAAAAATGACTTACCAAGCATGGCAAACAACTCAAATATGTAGAGCAAAATGTTCTGAAACGGCTTCACTTCAGCTTCGATTGGAGCCGTGCTGGGGGCGGAGTCTGTGAATTTACTCTGTTGGTGTCATAGCCCCTGTAGGAGTTCAGAGTTAAGAGGTCAAGAGTTAATGTTTCCATTATAACACCTCCAGATTTGACAGAGAAACACTCCTTTTTAACACTCAATTTTAACTACTTCATTTTACACCTCAGAGTTACATTAAAAGAATGTGACTCTGCTTAGAGTAAAATTAACTCTACTTTTGCAAGAAGACTATTAACACCAAAAAAATTAACACTTTTGAATTTGCTGTGTTGTTGGTGTTTGACAGCAAGCACAAACACTGCTGTTTGGGGATTTGGGCTCAGTAGCAGGCTGGAAAAACATTTAGGAGGTGTAGGGTGGTATTTGAAATCAAACTGCTGTTTGGGGAGTGAGTGTGGGTGTCTCGAGTCATACATGTTAGACAGGCGAGTATTACACATCTGAGGGAATGAGATCTGACAAGGCAGATGAATAGAGCAGCTGATCTAAAGCCTATATTATTTTGCTATTGAAAAATGTAAAGCTCTAGTCCAAAGGAAACTGCGACCACTGTCCCTTTATCATGTTTTATTAGCTTGATCATTTCTGTGCTATAAGGATATCCTGGCGCACAAGATAAAAACTTAACTTAGAATTCCGGATTAGCTTTGACACATCTAAGAGGACAAATAGGTCTGTGGATCATGTGGGAAGTGAATTCAACCAACCTGTCATAGTCCAGTTTCCCTCTTAAGAATTTGTTCAGTTTGGTTATGACTTTTATTGAGATTATTTCTTCTCTTCCTTGTGATTCGTTGTCTTTCTGTTGTTCTGATACTTCCCATTGTATTTTGAGGTTATGATATGTGGCTCTGGTTGCTTTACCACCTATTTCTCTCCTTCCTAACTGGCTGCCTTGATTAGTTTTACCTGTGTTCAGTTGTTTTCACTTGTGTCAAATTAGCTCTCTATGCTGTCTGTATTGTCATGTTCCCATATGTTCTCAAGAACCAGACGTTTTGATCTCAGTTTGTCCATTTATTCGGTAACACAGGCAAAAGGGCCGTTAACTCTGGGCAGAGTGCTCTCATACAACACCTCACTTCAGCCCTGCACAGTCACACAACAACAAGGACCCCCTCCCCTTCTTGCACACTCCCTTTTTCCTGCAGCACAACTAAACATGTATCTTAAAGAAATAACAACAGTGTGTAGAGATAGCCAACCTGTCACTGGAAAATAACATTTAACCATCGTTACACTGCCCCCCCCCCCTCCCCCCCAGCAATAAGTTCCTTGTCCCCGAGGGAACTACACAGTCTCTGAAGCAGGGGGTAGTCTACTTTCCCTCCTTGGCTTCCTGAGCCCCTGGGGGGTAGACGGAGCTTTGGGGCTTTAAGGTGAAGAGCCCGAGGGAGGGGAACGCAGCTCCGGCAGGGGGTCCCTCTATGCAGGGTCATGGGGGCTCTGTACACGTCTCTCATGGAAGGAGGGGAAGGATTGTCCTCTATAGGGGGCCATGTGGTCTCTGTGCACTTTCCTCCCTCTAGGAGGCAACTGCACCATGTAAACAACTTCCCCCACTCGTTCCAGGACGCTGCAGGGCCCCACCCAGCTGCTATCCAGTTTAGGGCACCGTCTTTTCTTTCTCTTTGGACTGTAGACCCATACCAGCTCCCCAGCACAGAAGTGCCTCCCCTTAGTGGTGATGGCATAATTCACCACTATTTTGAACCAAGATGGCGCCTGGGTTTTGGCACACCGTCTATCGCTCTCTTTTAGTTGTTTTATTTTGTTGCTTTTAGTTAATTTTATGCAACATGTCAGCCCTACATTGTTTTATGATCGCCAGACATTATTGGAAATAGGTTCATGTACCCAAGTTTTAGCTCGGTTTGGAAAGGACAACCAAGGCTTTCTGCCTCCCTATTTGGAAGTAACACCACCACACTGGTGTTCCTTACCACTGCCACTGGATGTGCGGAAGCGACACAGGAGACAGGGTAACCGTGGAGGTCGCCTCGTCAAGCTGAGATTCAGGATTTCTGGTTTTCCTCATGAGCTTCGCTCCATTTGTCGATCCTGCCTGCGACTCTTGGTGCTGTTGCGTGTTTTAAACCCGGTGGAATCATGTTTGGTTCCTGTTGTGGGATCTTCCGAGAAGGATTCTGCAAAATCCCCTCCTCCCTGACATCTGCGTTGGCGTGGAGTGGACCGAACAAACCTTTGACCTGTGGATCTGGTTGTTACTGCCTCAGAAGCTACCGACCCAATTCCTCTCAGGTTGGGTTTAATTAATGCCAGATTGGTGGCAAATAAGACATTCATTTTGAAGGAATTTTTCTCTTCCCATGCGCTGGATTATCTTTGCCTGACTGAAACTTGGATTCCACCCGGTGAGTTAAGTGCCTTTTCTGAATTATTGCCGGCTGGCTGTGCCTTCTTTAGTGTTCCGAGAGTTTCTGGTCGTGGAGGAGGGCTAGCTGTTGTTTTTAAGGCACATCTTGACTTTAAGCAGATATCCCCATCCACATGCCACACCAGTTTTGAACTCTGTTTGTGCAAACTGGGCCACTCGTCTTCGCTGTTGTGTGCAATTGTTTATCGGCCCCCGAAACATAATAAGGAGTATTATATGAAAAGTCTAGCAATCTCCTATGTGACTCATAAATATTACTTTTGTGTTACTTATTTTCCTCTATAAACTTTAATTGACTTCTACAGTGGCCTATTTTGTTAATGGCATGAGTTATCTCAAAAAGTTTCTCCCCTTTAGCATTTGGCATTTTCCCAACAATATAATCTAGTACCATAATCTACACCCAGTCAACAAAACAGAATTTTCTTAAAGCAAACATCAGCAACCCAAAATCAGCAGCCAAAAGATTAAGTCTGCAAAGCATCCCCTTTCTGTCCCCAACCTAGTCAATTGTTTGTCCCCCTTTATTCATGCTAACCCACATTCACTCATTCACACACATTCACTCAAAATAAAAACGCTTGTCTATCATTTTTGGTCTGGATTGACACGCCGCAATCCTTTTAGACCGGAACTCGAGGTTCCCACAGGTGGCCTTCTCCTCAGCCCATTGTAATCTGGAAAAGGTCACCTTATATTTGCTCTCCCGAAAAATTTTCAGCGCTGTTAATTCTATCTTGCAGGCCTGCTTACAAAAAATGAGAAAAAAGAGAGCTGATTATTAGCTCAACAAAACACAAAATATAATCACCTGACAGGTTTTCTCTAAGTGCACTGTTAAAATTTTAAAGGGCCCAATTCTAGACATGTCCATGTTTACTAAAACTCCCTCTTTTAAAATAAGAAAACAACCCAAACCTAACTGACAGAATCCACCCATCACTCAAACAACAACCCCAAAGATCTTAAACACAGAAAGATTTTGCTTATTAATCTATCGAAATGTTATGGAGATTAGAACTTCAGGGCCACAAAAGTTTTGCCCTTCTCTTGGTTTAATTAATACTTACATAGTCTGAAATCAGACTTAAAATCACTCCCTCTGTTAATTTTTCCCCACATCATATCTTAGTGGTTGGCCTCAGATTCCACAGCATCCTGAGAGTCCGAGGTCAACTGACACAATTTCACCTGCTAAATACAAATAAAAAATCTTGTTAAAAGCCACAGTTTGCACACAGTAATGTTCCCCTTTAAGCACTTTAACATACTTAGATTTAGCATAAGATATAAACACGTTATAACAATGTGTCATCACTAAATTATAAATTTCTTGTCCAAATCTGCACTTCTAAACAGACCTGACCACCTTATTTAATTATCCTGCTACTTTACCATTATATATTTTACCAACTAATTCTTCTCAGCCTCTGCTATGTTTCCTCCATTCAAAGCCTCAGTCACACAGACACACAGGAAGCTTCTTTCTCACCACTCATTTCAGCTAATTTGCATACTGAGTCATATCTCAAAAAGTTGAGAAGAGAAATGCATATTTAAATCTTACCACATTATTAAATTATTTAAATTTTCTTCCTAGAGTAATCACTTGTTTTGCTTAATCGACACAAGAGCACTTCCAATTTACTATTTTAAAATTACTTCAAGCTTTTAATCACTTTTCATTTTCACCAACTTGTCTCTTGTAATGGAGCTTTCCCGAGCTATTCCTGTCATGGGCTGGGTCTGTGACCCAGTATTTGAGTTCTTATATGTATCTTTTGTATTCATTTGTGCCCTAGTTTAGCTCACCTAGTTAATTTCTAGATTGCTGTTTAGTCTTGTTCCTTAGTTGTTTATGTCATCTCCCCCTGGTTCATGCGTCATGTCTGCGTGGTTATGTTTAGTTCATGTCATGTCTGATCTCCATGTTTCCTGTTTTACTTTGAAAGTCTGTATTCAATGTCAGTGTATTTATTTTCGCCTCTCCTGTCCTGTCGTTAGGTTCATGTGTGTCAGCTGTGCTCCCATGTGTGGCCACTTCCCCTGATCATCCCTCATGTGTATTTAATCTCTGTGTTTCATGTAGTCTGTGTCGCGTCGTCTGCGTTCCCACCCTCCATGTTGTCACAGCCAGTCTTAGTATTCATAGTTATGGTTTCCTGTGTCTTCATAGTTTTTCCTAGTTTTACTTTCCCAGTTTAGTCATAGTTTAGTTTGTCACTGCGTTTCTGCCTTGTCTGCACTCCTTGTCACCAGCCACAATAAAGGCTCGCTTTCAGTTAAGTTTACTCCAGTCTACTCTCGTGTGTTCGCACCTGGGTCCACCACACACACCACCGCACGGTCTGCCTCCGCAGATCGTGACAATTCCTCAACTTCAGGGTTTAAGTGTGTTCACACTATTTTAACACTGATAAACAGACTCACATGCTTAACATGCTGTCTAATCCTCATAAGCTCTCTTGTATTTGTAAGGTTAATGCATTTTCTGTTTGTGTGTGTGATTTTGTATACGTTTCTTTTTGCAGTGTTTCAGACTCCTTCACAATTTTCCCACTTAACCAGTCAGTTTTCTCTTTCCCAAATTTACTAACCCAAATTTTGATTTCCCACCTTAAGTAACAGCATTCCTTGTCCTCAGCCAATTCAACCAGAAATTCGGCCTGAACATTCCCAGTGATGTTAACCTATAACTCTCTTCCGACCGCCGCATGTGGAAAATTGATCCAGGTCTACTTTGCCCCTGAAAATAACAAAACTGAGACATTTTCATTATTATCATGAGTGCTTAAACGACCCACTTCTCTCTCTCCGGCCAGAAATGCCAACTTATTTCATGTATTCACCTGGATAAATGTAAGCGTGTTCTTCCTTGCGTTCATGTTATGTGGTCATGTTAATGGAGTGTAAGCTGCTTTTTCATTGCATATGTATTTTATCATCAGGTTTAACTCTGCCTCTTTGCACTGAGCTGTGGATTCAAACTATCTCAATCCTGCTTCTCCCCAAAAATAATTTCACATGTAACCATTTGTATATGTGTGTTTTCTACTCATTAATCTAATTGTTAGTTCATTTCTCTCTTTATTTTTACCTTTTTTTTTGTCTCTTTGTTGTGATGTGGTGAACATTTCTAAACCTTCATGAATTCAGCCTTCAATCCAATTTTCCCATATGCATCACTATATAATGTCCAGGTTCACCTCTGACTGTTCTAACAGTCTTCTGTGGGGCCTTGGAGATCAACACAGGCCCAAATCAGCTGTTTCTTCTCTCCATTGCTTCTCTCTCGAGCTTTTCAATCTTTTTTTGAGGATTACTCCAAGCATGGCAAATCTGAAAAAATCAGTGTCCAGTGCTTCCACACAGTTGTTTATCCCAGTGTTCAACTTCCCAGCTTAGAGTTCAGAGTGCATGTCCCATCACGTGCTTTCTTACATGCTGCTGCTGGAGTCGTCAGTGTTATAGTTCGGTTGCACTGTCTTTTGCCTGCTGTTAATTCTTCACAGTGTTCTGTCTGTCTTCTGTCTTCATCAGGAGATTGATTGTCCTTTAAGCTTCTTCTCAGGATAACGAGACAATGAGAGGTGAAGCTGTCAAATTTTAAGCCAAAGCCTGGCCTGTTTTCCTACCAATTCTGTTACTCTATGCTTTTGCCGCTGTACTCGTGTTTTCAGGTTGAGAAGAGTCCACCTGTATTGACACACTAAAACATTCAATTAATATCCTTTTCTTTTCTTAAGACATCCATTAGCTTCATCTGCCTAGATCTTAACTCGTCTCTCTCTCTCTGGGTGCACACTTCACACACCAGCCAGTTTCCTTTTATGGGCATGCAAAGTTCCTGTCACACACACTGCTTCCTGTCACACACATATATCTTGATCTGTTTCTCTCTTTTTCTGTTTCTACAGGCTAATTGAACTCTTGTTTGTTTTTTTGTTTTTTTGTTTTTTGTTTTTTATATTTACAGTCTATAACCCCTCTGTAATTCTGCTAAGTCTTGATCTAAAAACAATGCACCCTTAGTTCACGCACACACACTTTTAAATATACTAAGTTCTTTGGTTTTGCAAGCATTCACATCACAGTCTTCAGCGTGCTCAGCAGAGCTCTTTCAGACATCAGGACAATTAACAGTTTTCCACGCATATCACCATTCTTTCAGCTCAATTTTGTAGCATCCACGCAATACTTTCATCAGCATGTTACACTCCCCCCTAAACTTCCTTAAAAAGTAAAATAAAATAAATCGTCTCACACACACACACCATGCCCTTTTTCTCTCAACACAATGTGCACCTTTAATCATTCATCCAAATGACAATTTTACACTCCATTTATACATTCACACATTTATATATAACAAAAGACTGCCACTGACTGCTAAGAGAAATTATTTCCATTACCATATCACCTCTTCAAAACCGATATTAATCATCATTTCACATATCACATTTTCCAAACCTCAGCACCGGTACACCTAACTTTTCCCTTGATTAATTTAAAAGCCTCTAAGCCCAGGTCCAACCTTGCTGGTCAATCAACCCGCTTCGGGAACGCCCTCACCGATAGCGGTCAAATTTCTAGGCCCTATGTTAATTTATAAGCGCTTCCCGCAGCTCGACAGGAAGCCTTAAAGCTTTACTTAAAGCTCACCTGTCAGCCACGTTGAAATGGTCACCCCTGAGTCTAACTCTTCACTCAAACAGCGCAGTAAAAAAAAGGCCCCTGACCACTTGGTTTTTAACAGGTTCCAGAAGTCCTGCGGGTACCACCCGGACGCCAGGCCTGACAGATTTTATAATTTAGTTTAATTTCCACTACTGAGCCAATTTAACGGTAACAATCATCAATTCAGTTGACAACTAATTTAGAATTCATCCAATGTGCACAATTTTCAACAGGCTTGCGATTACCTATACTCTTTTAGACCGGTCTGTTGTCCACCTCATATCAGATTGTACCTTAAGGTCCAAATTAGTCCCCTCAGCCATACAAGAATCCCGGGTCAATGGCACCATGTGTTAAATTCTGGTTCTTTTGGATTCTTTAGGGCCAAAAAGACAGGGCTCAAAGTGGTCTTTTACTTTAAAAATGATCTTTAATTAACATATCCTGGATATGGAGACCTGAACACACGAACACACAAGCTCAGGTCTCAAGCACAAACGGAAGCCTAGGTATTTATATACTTGCTCTCTAGTGTGCATCAAACAGCCTAGTTGGTTTCACTTTCACTTGATTCTAGCTGCAAAAGCACGCTCTGCAAAAGCATGCAGTTTCCTGTCAGCCTGTGACCTAGTCTCAAAGCTGGCCTTCTTTTATACATAAAACAATATAATCAGCAAATAAGATTCAAAATATATATTTCAAATCTCAAAAGCAGCTTCAGGCCTGCAGCTGCCACCCTCTCCAACACTTTTCTCAGGGCATCCAGGGCAGCATCAAAGGAGCTCCAGTGTACTAGAAGGTTGTCGAGGTAGACCTGACACCGTTGCCGTGGGACACCAGCCGGCACACTGTCCATAAGCCTATGGAAAGTAGCAGGAGCATTGCAAAGAACACAGCTCAGGACTTTGAACTGCCATAGTCCCCTGTTGGTGCAGAAGGCTGTCTTCAGTCTGAACTCAGGGGACAGTGGCACCTGCCAGTAGCCACTCCGCAGGTCCAGGGTGGAGAACCAGGAGGATCCGGCTACTAAATCGAGAGACTCGTCAATCCTGGGAAGGGGGTAGGAGTTTTTGTCACTTTGTTGAGTGGTCTGTAGTCCACGCAGAAATGCATCCTTGGGCAGTTTTCCTTAGGCACCATCACCACAGTGGAGGCCCACGGGCTGTCGCAAAAAATCCAGCCCAAGGATGCAGGTATCCTGCACGTCAGCCACCCAGGCAGCATAAGGCACACGGAGGTCTCCCACCTTAAACTGGAACACTCCCTCCCTCTAATCGGGGCCAGGTCACCGGTTACAAGTCACACATTAGTTGGTTGCACAGCAGCTCTGGTAGGGACGACATCAGTTTGGACCAGCGTTGGATTGGACACCGTGTCCAAATTCAAATTCAAATTCAAATTTTTATTTTATTTTTTTTATTTGTCACGTACACAGTCATACACAGTGCGATATGTAGTGAAATGCTTGGACAACTGCTCGTGACCTAAAGAAAAAAAGGAAAAGGCTATGAATAAGATAGGAAATAAATATGAAAAATTAAAAAGGGTAAATTTAACTAGGAAGGAATAAAATATAAATTAAGGTTAAAAATGAAATAACTGTACAACACAAATTAGAATGAAGGGTAAATTTGACTGGGAAAGAATAAGATAAAATATATAAATTAAAGTTGAAAATAAAATAACTGTACAACAAAATACACAATATAGAACTATATAAGAATGTATGAGAAATATAAATAAATATATACACAATAACAGCAGCTGTACAAGTATTAACTGGAAATGAAGAATATAATGTCCAGTGTTGTCCAATCCACATTATGTCTTGTGCAGTGCAAATATGCTTAAAGTGATGAAGTGAAAACAATGTCCAGAATGTCCAGTGTGTGTAAGAACTATATGTGTGGGTCAGTACTGTGTGGTGGTGTGATTGAGAGACCGTATCGCCTGCGGGAAGAAGCTCCTCCTCAGTCTCTCTGTGTTGGTCTTCGGGGAGCGGAATCGCTTTCCTGACCTCAACAGAGAGAACAGTCTGTTGTTGGGATGGCTGAGGTCCTTCACGATCTTCCTGGCCTTGGTCCAGCACCGCCTGCTGTAGATTGAGTGCAGGTCAGGGAGCTCGGAGCAGTCCAGAAGGGCTGTACAGGACACCCCTGCAATCGTTACCGGAACATGGCAAAAGTCGCCAACCTGGATCCAGCCCACAGCGATGACTGCACCGGGTGGAAATGGCAGTGGTGTGGGGATGCTGTTCTCCCTGGCCCGTGTACTCCCACCTACACGGGCCCGTGGGCATTTCCCTTAACCGCTGCAAGCTTGGGGCACTGCCTGATAAGCTTCCTCTAAGCTTTTCACCAAGTTGACGGATCTAGGACGCAGCTCATCACTGTGTCAGTGGATCCTCAACTTCCTCACAGACAGACCCCAATCAGTGAGGGTGGGAAAACAAGTCTCCCCCTCCATCTCACTCAGCACTGGAGTGCCTCAGGACTGTGTTTTAAGCCCCCTGCTGTACTCACTGTACACTTATGACTGTGTAGCCACATCAGACACCAGCTCCATTGTCAAGTTTGCTGACGACACTGCTGTTGTGGGCCTGATCTCCGACAACATTGAGACGGCCTACCTGGAGGAGATTAGGAACCTGGAGACCTGGTGCCAGGAGAAAACCTCCTCCTAAACATCAGCAAGACTAAGGAGCTGATCGTGGACTTCATTACAAAGCAGGCGAGGAATTACAAACCCCTCATCATCAGTGGCACGCCAGTGGAGAGAGTGGACAGTTTCCGATACCTGGGTGTCCACATCACTCAGGACCTGTCATGGTCCTGTCACATCAACACCCTGGTTAAGAAAGCCCGTCAGCGTCTCTTCTTCCTCAGAAGACTTAGAGACTTCCATCTGCCACTGAAGGTGCTCAAGAACTTTTACTCCTACACCATCGAGAGCGTCCTGACGGGAAACATCTGCACCTGGTTTGGGAACAGTACCAAGCAGGACAGACGAGATCTGCAAAGAGTGGTGCGCTCAGCCGAATGCATCATTCAATCAGAGCTCTCTGACCTGCTGTCCATCTACACCATCGTTGCCAGACCAAAGCTAGGAAGATTATGATGGACCTCTCCCATCCCAACAATGGACTCTTCTCACTGTTGAGATCTGGGAAGCGCTTCCGCTCCCTTAAGGCCAAAACAGAGAGAATGAGGAGGAGCTTCTTCCCCCAGGCTATTTGGGCCCTGAACCAGGTGTAGGACTGGACTCTCACACACATCACCACACGCACCATCACACATTTCCTATAATCCTATAATTCCTATAATTTATGATCTTTATAATCTTTATAATCTCTTCTGCTATTTCCACATTCTTTACTGTAAATTCCTAAGTTAATTTGTAAATTTTGTAGTAAACTGTAAATTGTAAATATTGTAAAACTTTTCTTCTGTCATTTAATGGTCGGGTATTGTACAGCTACAAGCATTTCACCCCCATGTCATACTGTGTATGGTTGTGTGTGTGTGTGACAAATAAAATTTGAATTTGATGAGGTGTCCGCCTTGTCCACATCCCCGGCAGCTCTGCGGTTGGTGGCGTGGGCCAGCCTGAGGGGAAAGCGACTGCAGAGCAGCCATCTGGACCAAACTGCGCAGGCCCGCTGGCATCTCCATATGCTCCACAGGTGCTCTCACCACATGTGTGTCATCAGCGCCCCCAGAGGATCCTGCAAGCATCTCCCTCTCCAACGCTAACTCCAGGGCTGCACTGAGTGTGGGCGGTCGAGCAAGTTGAATTTGCATACGGCGCTGTTTAGGGCTCAGGGCCTGCAGGAACTGGTCCTGAGCTAACTCCGCCTGCACTGATGGTGGCATGTTGTCATACGCCCTCCGGCAAAGACATTCGACTTCATGGGCCAAAATGGGCTCTCCTGGCAATCTGCGTCTGTTGTGGAACTCCGACCTCAGCAGCACTGGCTGGTTATACTGCCCGAAACGTCTTCCTGCACCCATTAACTCCCTTTTTCCTGCAGCACAAAAAAACAGTTGATCCAAGATGGCGCCGAGTATGGCAGCCACGTCACAAGCTCCCCCAAGCAACAGCTGGTTTTTGTGTTTAATTTTCCTTTTCCTTTATTTTTCACGAGTAGCACGTCTCTTTGTGTACGACTGACAAACCTTACTGGACATAAGAGATGGACTTTCTCATCATTTTCCGGAGTTCAAGTTTAGCAACAACGACCCTCCGTTTGCAGACCCCCCATTCATCTCACCTGAGACGCCTTTGTTCTGGGCCCCTGGAGGCCGCAAACGCCGATGCAGAAGGAGAAGAGCTGGCGTTCTGGTTCAACTGAGACGGCGCACTAACAGACCACCGCTACCCAGTTTATTACTGGCTAATGTGCAGTCTCTGGAGAACAAGCTGTGCGAGCTTCGGGCACGGATCTCATTCCAGCAAGAGATGCGGGACAGCTGCGTGATCTGCCTCACAGAAACATGGCTATTGGACAAGGTACCGGATTCCGCAATACAACTACCCGGGTTCTTTGTGCACCGCACGGACAGGTCTCCGGAGCTTACTGGGAAAAGCAGAGGCAGTGGTGTGTGTTTCATGATCAATGACAGCTGGTGTGATTATGCGAACGTTCACCCGGTCAAATCCTTCTGCTCACCGGACCTGGAGTACCTGATGATTAAATGCTGGCCATTCTGGCTACGGAGTGAATTTACAGCAAGGATTATTACAGCTGTTTACATTCCCCCACAAGCCGACACTGACCGAGCACTCAAGGAACTGTACAGCGGGATCAGCAGTGAGGAAACCACACACCCAGAGGCGCCGTTTATCATGACCAGGGACTTTAACAAGGGAAACCTGAAGAAAGTTTCACCAAAACTCCACTAACACATCCATTTCAACACTCGTAGAGACCGGCTGCTTGACTACTGCTACACCTCCTTCCGGGATGCATACAAAGTCCTCCCCCGCGCCCCATTCGGCCAATTAGATCACCACTCCATCATGCTCCTGCTTGCCTACAGGCAGAAGCTGAAACAGGAAGCTCCAAGCCTGAGGGCGGTGCACCATTGGTCAGATAAATCGGAGTCCACACTGCAAGACTGTTTTGATCACGCGGACTGGGAAATGTTTTACATGGCTGCTAATGACATCGATGAGTACACAGACTCAGTCTGCAGATTCATCAGGAAATGCGTGGAACTCTTCGTCCCATCCAGAAGAGTTAAATTCTTCCCAAATCAAAAACCCTGGATTAATAGCGATGTTCGCACGGCACTGGCGGAACGGAGCACCGCTTTTGCCTCCGCGACCACATCGGACTACAAACACGTGCATTACAAACTCCGGAAGACGATCAAAGCTGCCAAACGTGAGTACAGGGACAGGGTGGATGAACAGTTTGACAACCCTCGGAGTATGTGGCAGGGACTAAACACAATCGCAGACTTTAGAGGGAAAACCAGCACACCGCAGACCACGGCCTCTCTGTGTGAGGATCTAAATGTATTCTACGCTAGATTCGACACAGCGAACACCATGAGACCGGACAGTGTGCGCACTGCGGATGACGTCAGTGCGCACACTGTGTCTGAGGAGGATGTGCGGAGGTGCTTCAGGAACGCACGCAAAGCTACTGGTCGGGACGGGATTCCCGGCCGCGTCCTCAAGTCATGCGCGGCTCAGATGGCTGGAGTGTTTACACGCATCTTCAACCTTTCCCTCTCTCTGTCTGTAGTCCCAGCCTGCTTCAAAATGGCCACCATCGTCCCTGTACCCAAATCCTCCACCATCACATCATTGAACGACTGGCGACCGGTAGCCCTGACCCCCATCGTGAGCAAATGCTTCGAGAAGCTGGTCAGAGACTTCGTTTGCTCTTCACTACCCGACTCACTGGACCCTCTTCAATTCGTCTACTGCCACAACAGGTACACTGATGATGCCATAGCCCTGACACTACATACTGCCCTCTCACACCTGGAGAAGAGAGACACGTATGTGAGAATGCTGTTTGTAGATTACAGCTCAGAATTCAATACCATCGTTCCCTCAAAGCTGGACAGGAAACTGCAGGATCTAGGACTGAGCAGCTCCCTCTGCAGCTGGATCCTTAACTTCCTGTCTGACAGACGCCAAGTGGTCAGACTGGGCAGCATCACCTCATCCCCCATCACACTGAACACTGGTGCTCCACAGGGGTGTGTACTGACCCGTCTTCTCTACTCACTCTACACCTACGACTACACAGCCACTAGCAACTCCAACATCATTGTGAAGTTTGCGGATGACAGTACAGTGGTGGGTCTTATCACCAACGGTGATGAGACGGCTTACAGGGAGGAGGTCAGCGCCCTGACCCACTGGTGTCAAGACAACCATCTCACCCTCAACATCGCAAAGACAAAGGAGTTGATAGTGGACTTCCGGAGGTGCAGAGAAGTACACACCCCCATCACCATCAACGGCGCTGCTGTGGAGAGAGTGAGCAGCTTCCGGTTCTTTGGTGTACATCTGGCTGAGGATCTTACGTGGTCAGGACACATAAACAAAACAGTGAAGAAGGCACAGCAGCGCCTCTTCTTTCTCAGGAGACTGAAAAGATTCGGCATGAGCCCCCGCATCCTCAGGACCTTCTATCACTGTGCCATTGAGAGCATCCTCACTGGATGCATCACCACCTGGTATGGCAACAGCACCGCTTACAGCCGCAAAGCTCTCCAGAGAGTAGTGCGGTGCTCTGAACGGATAATTGGAGGTGAGCTTCCCTCCCTCCAAGACATCTACAGGAAGCGATGCTTGAGGAAAGCGGGGAGGATCATCAAGGACTCCAGTCACCCCAGCCATAAACTGTTCAGACTACTTCCATCAGGAAGGAGGTTCTGCAGCATCCGGTCCTGACCCAGCAGACTGGGAGACAGCTTTTTCCATCAGGTCATCAGAACACTTCATAGACAACTCACCTTCACTTACCAAAGCTTCAACATTATGCACTCCACACTGTATATAAATGCCACTTGTTTTGCACTATATCCAACTGCCAACCTTTGTATATTTTATTTTATTGTTTATTCTATTTAATTTTTAAAATATGCATATATATATACACACACACACACACACACACACACACACACACACACACACACACACACACACACACACAAGTAGATATACATATTTAGTATACAAATTCAGTAATGCGCATATACTCTTATATTGTACATATACTTACAGTGGGGCAAAAAAGTATTTAGTCAGCCACCGATTGTGCAAGTTCCCCCACCTAAAATGATAACAGAGGTCAGTAATTTGCACCAGAGGTACACTTCAACTGTGAGAGACAGAATGTGAAAAACAAAATCCATGAATCCACATGGTAGGATTTGTAAAGAATTTATTCGTAAATCAGGGTGGAAAATAAGTATTTGGTCAATAACAAAAATACAACTCAATACTTTGTAACATAACCTTTGTTGGCAATAACAGAGGTCAAACGTTTACTATAGGTCTTTACCAGGTTTGCACACACAGTAGCTGGTATTTTGGCCCATTCCTCCATGCAGATCTTCTCGAGAGCAGTGATGTTTTGGGGCTGTCGCCGAGCAACACGGACTTTCAACTCCCGCCACAGATTTTCTATGGGGTTGAGGTCTGGAGACTGGCTAGGCCACTCCAGGACTTTCAAATGCTTCTTACGGAGCCACTCCTTTGTTGCCCGGGCGGTGTGTTTTGGATCATTGTCATGTTGGAAGACCCAGCCTCGTTTCATCTTCAAAGTTCTCACTGATGGAAGGAGGTTTTGGCTCAAAATCTCACGATACATGGCCCCATTCATTCTGTCCTTAACACGGATCAGTCGTCCTGTCCCCTTGGCAGAAAAACAGCCCCATAGCATGATGTTTCCACCCCCATGCTTCACAGTAGGTATGGTGTTCTTGGGATGCAACTCAGTATTCTTCTTCCTCCAAACACGACGAGTTGAGTTTATACCAAAAAGTTCTACTTTGGTTTCATCTGACCACATGACATTCTCCCAATCCTCTGCTGTATCATCCATGTGCTCTCTGGCAAACTTCAGACGGGCCTGGACATGCACTGGCTTCAGCAGCGGAACACGTCTGGCACTGCGGGATTTGATTCCCTGCCGTTTTCGTGTGTTACTGATGGTGACCTTTGTTACTTTGGTCCCAGCTCTCTGCAGGTCATTCACCAGGTCCCCCCGTGTGGTTCTGGGATCTTTGCTCACCGTTCTCATGATCATTTTGACCCCACGGGATGAGATCTTGCGTGGAGCCCCAGATCGAGGGAGATTATCAGTGGTCTTGTATGTCTTCCATTTTCTGATGATTGCTCCCACAGTTGATGTTTTTCACACCAAGCTGCTTGCCTATTGTAGATTCACTCTTCCCAGTCTGGTGCAGGTCTACAATACTTTTCCTGGTGTCCTTCGAAAGCTCTTTGGTCTTGGCCATGGCGGAGTTTGGAGTCTGACTGTTTGAGGCTGTGGACAGGTGTCTTTTATACAGATGAGTTCAAACAGGTGCCATTCATACAGGTAACGAGTGGGGGACAGAAAAGCTTCTTACAGAAGACGTTACAGGTCTGTGAGAGCCAGAGATTTTCCATGTTTGAGGTGACCAAATACTTATTTTCCACCCTAATTTACGAATAAATTCTTTACAAATCCTACCATGTGAATTCATGGATTTTTTTTTCACATTCTGTCTCTCACAGTTGAAGTGTACCTCTGGTGCAAATTACTGACCTCTGTCATCATTTTAAGTGGGGGAACTTGCACAATCGGTGGCTGACTAAATAGTTTTTTGCCCCACTGTATTCATATAATTCTCAGATTTAGCCATTCTTATATTTTGCTTGTTCTTATGTTATTGTATTTTTTGCACACCTCTGTTGCTTGTGAAGCTCGCACACAAGAATTTTACTCACATGTACTGTACCAGTGTACCTGCGCATGTGACGTGACAATAAAAGTGATTTGATTTGATTTGATTTTGATTTGAACATTTATCTTAACGAAATAACAACAGTGTCCAGAGATAGCCAACCTGTCACTATACAATAACATTTAACCATCGTTACAGTATGTAGCTCACCCTCTCCTTGTTATTAGTCTTTGCAGTCTCCTTTCTGCTTGCCCTTCATTCGCTTCCTTGTGTGCTTCTTTGTCTTAAATGATAATCTGGGTGTAAGTTTTATTGTTAAATAAGAGCTTTTTGCTTATTTTTTCTGCCTACTGTGCATCATTTGGGATTTTTCTCCTGTGAATCATGAATACTATGGCTCCAGTTTGCTCCATATGTTTGTGAGGCATTGACAGCTCCATGTAGTCCATCTGGGTATAATGGTACGTGTGTTTTTAATGTTATTTCATTTTCTTTTATTAGGTTTTTTGTCCTTTCCTTTTCTTTTTCTTTTCTTTCTTTTTTTTTTTTTTTTTAGAAAAACTGGACCAAAACATTGTATTAACCAAACAGTGGTATGAAATTCTCCTGACACTTTGTGGTTTGATAATTGGTGAAGGAACGAATGATGAAAAATGAACTTAAAACCGAATATGCCAAGATTTGAACACTCTGAGGTTTAAACCATTGACAATTTGAAGTATCTGTAACCTCCAAATGATAGGAATTTTGAAAATCTATTTACATATTTTCTCTAAAAATCTCTTTATTTATTTTTTTACCATATCATTTATTCTAGGGATTAGGCTTATTTACTCATGAGGTCTAAAGGCCTCAGTATACCGGCCACATTGGTTGCTTTGCTTGTTGCCATTAACATCAGCACATGGTCACTTGCTGTGACACTAATCAGAAGGTTGATGGTTTGATACCTAGCTGCACAAGTCTGTATGCCAAATATCCTTGGGCAAGATAGTACCTCCAAGTTGTAAGAACTAATGTTGCTACTTACTTACAAAAAGCTTAACAACATTAATTGTACCAGCCCCCACCTTTACAACAAAACCATCTGCTACATACTTCAGCGCTTGTGTGAGTGGGTGAATGAGACAAGTTGTGTAAAGCCCTTTGTGTGCTCACAATAGAAAAGAGCTATGTGATATTCAGTTCATTTACTATTTGCCACTAAGACAACACTGTCGCATCAGTGCTGATATAAGAAAGAAATTAATCAGATTTTTTTGTTGTTGTTTTTCTTCAAAGTCTCATCTCTCAAAAAAGTTCCTGTCAAACAATCCAGTATTTTGGAGTTTTGACTTGCCAGCATTAAAAAAAAAAAAAAAAGACTATTTAATTCCAGGGTTGCTTAGTGTCTATATCAGGGGTCGGCAACCCTAGGCAAGATTTTCAGTTAAAAGTAAGTAGCTGTACCTAATGATATGACTGCGAGTAGTTTGAATAACAGACATCCTTTGTCTGTTATTGTGTAAATATTTACGCTACTGTGTACTTCACACATGGAGAAATGCCAAACTGCCTTTCATTGTTCTTGTAACAGTGACAATAAAAAGCTATTCTATTCTATTCTATTCTATTCTATACTAACCAGGTTTCAGTTGGGAATACTGTATTTATTTTTCTTTTCTTCTATATATTAATGTTTAAATCATGTTTTGCTGATTTATGGTTTGGTCTTGGAGGTCTAGGAGCAGGCACGGTCTGTAAGAGGATAGGGTTTTGGGAGGCAAACAGAAGGAGAGAACCTGCAGAGCAGCATGAATGATTGCAACTTTCCTTTTTTTTTTTTTTTTTTTTTTTTTTTTTGCCTGTCCCGTTTGGCTCTTTTGCCATCAGAATTGTTGTCTAAAGGCAAACAAAGGTGCCCAACGGATTTACTTTACCAAATTGACCATCCCAGCCTTGCCGTAATGGTCCATTTGATTCACCTTTTATTGTTTATTTTATTTTCACTTACTGAATACGGGACAGACTTGACTGGGGGAAAGAAGGGGAGAAAGAAAGAGGGAAAGAGAACCAGCTGAGAAGAGGGACGGGGGAGAAGGGCAAAAGACAAAAACCAACAGAATGAGCAGGGGAAAAAAATGCATATATCAATCACCTGGATCACCTGCTGAGAAAGAAAAAAGAAAACAAGCAGAAGAGAGCAAGAGTAATAGAATAAACAACATCACAATGATATATGGGAACATGACAGTAAATATTAAATATTAAACATTATTGTGCAGCACATAAGATCAACAGAACACAGTGTGCTTTGAGGTAGGAGCCAAAAAGGGTGTAGTTTGTGGGTGTGATCACCCGTGTGTACACCTGTGAGCATGGACGCGCTTGTTTTTTTTTTTTAAAAGGTTCCTTCATGTAATAATCTGCTAGAGGGTGTGGGGGGGCCACAGCCCCGTCCTCCAGGGCATGAAGCAGGTATGGAGGAGATCAAAACTCCAGACATCCAGAGGCCCCCAGAACACAAGAGACCAAGGAAGACCAACAGAGGGGCAGCTGCGCCACTGTCCCAGAAAGAGCTGAGGAGAGTCCCAGATGAGGGCTCACTCAGCAGCCGTGGAGCAGAAGCCAGGGGGGGGGTGCAGTGACGCGCCCGTGAGCTCCGCCGGCAGCCAACTGTGCCTGAGTGACCGAGCCCCAGGCCGAGAGGCCGGGGGCACCCCACCTCCGAAGTGGCCCGAGCGAGCCCCAGGCTCCAGGCCCCGATAAGCGGCCGCCAAGGAGTGAGCCGGTGTGTACCTGGACGCCCATCCCCGGACACAAAGAACCACCAACGCACCGATGTCTGAGGGAGTCCGCCACTGGCAGGTGAAGTGGTGGTGAGGGGAGATAGGCCTCCAAACCTTGGAGGGCCTGAGATGTCCCCAGAGAGGTGGCACCTGACACCCAACCTGACATATAGACACAGACATACAGGCACACACAGACACAAACATCCATTCCCACCCTCATGCTCTCATATGTACTTACTCCACACTCAACCAACATGGAGACAGACATAAAAAGACGCTGTACAAACGATCACACTCCCCAAGCGTACTCTACAAACCGGGTCTAGGTACCCTTGCCCCTGGAGGGGGGAACTGCACCCAGACCCAGGTGGTGTTACCCTTTTCCCTGCGGTGGGGGGAGGCAGACCGCCCCGACTCCGCAGCAGCAGGGAGGCCCCACACTCCAGACCGCAGTCGGACGGCCAACTCCTCCTAGCCCCCCCGCTCCATCAGGTCGCAGAGAATGGGGGTGAGAGAAGACTCCAAACCTCCCTCCACCCGCTCATTGTAGTGTTGATGCATGTGTGTTCTAAGGTGCATTTAAAACCCAGGAGGGCATGGAGCTACCTGCCAGAGAGCAGCAGGTAAGCGCATGGTCCCTCCTGCTAGCCCTCAATGTCTACGTGGATAGGGTTTTGGGAGGCAAACAGAAGGAGAGAACCTGCAGAGCAGCATGAATGATTGCAACTTTCCATGTTTAATTTACCCATGACCACTGCGGTACGACTGATGTACCTCAGTGCTTCAGTTTATGGGAGGAGGTACGTATACTGACATAAAAACCAATGGAAAACATGTTGTTAAATGAACACTTTTTAAACTACAGCAGAGGCTTTTTGCAAAGAGGATTGGCTGAAAACACTGACATTCTGGAGTGTAAATGGAGAAGATGGATGGTGTACAGTGCTGTCACTGTCATGGTATCCTCCCACAAACCCTCCTGTCATGGTCCCTGTGCCCCGCTGGTCAATCCTCTATGGGGCAATATGTTTGTGGTTTGTTTGCTCTCTCGCCCTCTCTCTCTCACTCTCTCTCTCTCGCCACGGCGATGCTCACTGCGGGCTCCCGCTGCTGGCCCACACACCTGCTCATCACCACACCGGCCGCTGATCCCAGCTGATTACTGCACTACTTAGATGGCGAGTCTGCACTAGTCTTCGCTGGATCGTTGAGCTATCAGTGTCAGTTAGACTTGTGTTTCTGCTAACCTGTTAGTTCCTCCTACGCCGAGCGGCGCATCGGGCAGCTAGTGATCTCCATCGATGTCGGTCAGCAGCGACTGCTTCAGCTTCGTCCCAGGCAATGTCGACAGTTCTCAGGTCGTCCATAAATGTTCGACGCCATGTGGTCTTTGGTCGGCCTTGCTTTCGCTTGCCAGTTCGTGGACGCCATGTCATGGCAATCTTAGCTGGGCGATGAGGGGGTAGGCGTAAAATATGTCCCGCAAAGCGAAAGCGTCTTTCTGCAACAACATCGGCTAATGGGCGGGTGCCTGCTCTTCGTAGGACCTCCTCATTTGTTATTCGGTCCCGGTAGGAAATTCTCAGGATTCGCCGCAAGCCACGTTGTTGAAGCACATTCAGGTGTTGAATAGTTGCACTTGTTGAGCGCCAGGTTTCACTAGCGTAAAGTGCAGTAGGGAAGACGATAGAGTTCAGTAGTCTGATCTTGACCCTTACATTCAGGGAAGTCGAGTTCCAAATAGGTTGGAGACGTCGCAGGACACCAACTGCCTTCCCTACTCTGGCGTCGACATCCCGATCAGAGACCCCGTCATTCGAGATGATGCTGCCAAGATATGTAAAATTCTCCACCTCTTCAGCACGTTGTTGGTTGATCTGCTAACCTGTACCTTGAGAATTTCTTATAATTATCCTGCTAACCCGACGTTTTGTGTGTAGATCATTTTTGGAACCCGATGCGGAGAGGAGTGATTGAGGGGGAACGTTTTTGTACAGAAAGTGTGGAACACCCTTCTCCCAACCCTGTTTCCCACGGACCCTGGCGACCCGGACCCGTTTCCCCTGCACGTTGTATATAGCCACTTGGTGTATGTGTTCACTGTAAATAAACGCACTGTCCTTCGCTTAAAGGCCTGGCCTGCGCCTGAGTCTCTTTCGGAAACCTTATCAGAAAGATCCACCCATTATGGACTCAGCAGGACAGGACCCCGTGGGCCGGGCTCTGGCTGCCCAGGAAGCCGCGCTGGCCCGCCATGAACAAATGCTCGGGCAGCTACGGCAGGATGTCGCCGCATTGACCCTGGCGGTGGCGCAGTTAATACCGCTGGAGGGAAATGCGCAACCAGGGAATCCCCAGCCACCCAGCCCGGCTCCCCAGGCGGCACCACCCGCCGTAGCGTCAGGTAGCTCACCGCGGGTCGGTACGCCGACTGACGGACCTTTACCCACACCGGAACCATTCTCGGGTGAGTCTGACAAATGTGCCGGATTTTTGGCTCAGGTGTCTCTGACGTTTCGCGAACTGCAGCGTTTTCATAGCAACGATGGGGCGAAGATCACTTATTTAGTTCAACTTCTGAGGGGCCGTGCACTAAAGTGGGCCAAGGTTGTGTTAAACTCTGATCCTGTCATCACCTATGCTGACTTTCTCTCCAAATTTAAGAGTGTGTTTAACCCAGGCACCGGGGCAGAGGCCGCTGCTCTCCGTCTCCTCAACTTCAAACAAGGTAGGAGAAGCATGTCTGAATACGCTATCGACTTCTGGATTCTGGCAGAAGAGGCAGGGTGGAATCAGGAGGCGCTACAGAGCACGTTGCTGAACAATATCAGAGAAGAATTAAGGGACGAGCTAATCATGCGTGATCTCCCTGCCTCCTTTAATGAGCTAATGTCCCTGTGCATTAAGGTGGATGAGCGGCTACGGGCTCGCCGGTCGCAGCGGAACTACAACTTCCATGAGGCTGCGGGAGTCTCTGGCACCGGCGCCATGGCGGATGCCGGCCCCTCCCGGACTCACGAGAGCGGGGATGGAGAGGAACCCATGCAGCTGGGCGGCTCCCATCTCACCGCGGCGGAGCATCAGCGCAGGATTACGGCCGGTGAGTGCCTCTATTGTGGTCACAGGGGACATGTTGTGGCTACCTGCCCTTCGCGGGCAAAAGGGCGCGCCCGCCAGTGATGGTAGGAGTACTGGTGGGCGAGCTGAGCCAGGAAGAAGCTCCTCCCCGTTTAACACTACCGGCCACGCTTTCCATTCACTCTAAGAGCCGCTCCCTATCGGTGTTGATCGACTCTGGGGCGGAACAAAACTTTATTGACTGTCAGTTAGCCCGGCAACTTGGGTTACTATTGGAGCCCCTGCCTCATGCCTTACGTGTTACGGCGTTGTCAGGTCAACGCCTTCCAGACATCACTCTGGTGACGGAGCCTGTCGAGCTCACCCTCTCTGGCAATCATTCTGAAGAAATCTGTTTTTTGGTGTTTAAAGCAACTCGCACTCCACTAGTTCTCAGCCATCCTTGGCTACAGCAGCACAACCCTCACATAGATTGGCTAAAGGGGCGTGTCACTGGGTGGGGGGAGGACTGCCACATGACCTGCCTTAAAGCTGCCTCGCCTCCAAGCACTGAAACGCCCTCTCCTGGGGAATTGAAATCAGCTGATTTAACTAATGTGCCCTCTGTTTATCACGACCTAGCTGAGGTGTTTCAAAAGGCCCGCGCCCAGTCACTTCCTCCGCATAGGCCCTATGACTGTGCTATCGAACTGCTCCCGGGAGCTCCTTTACCCACCAGTCGGCTATATAGCATCTCACTTCCAGAACGAGACGCTATGGACAAGTACATCACGGAATCCCTGGCTGCCGGCCTCATTCGGGCCTCCACCTCTCCAGTCGCGGCAGGCTTCTTCTTTGTCGAAAAGAAGGATAAAACCCACCGGCCATGCATTGACTATCGCGGATTAAACAACATCACAGTAAAAAATAAATATCCTCTGCCGCTCCTCAGTTCGGCCTTCGAGCTCCTCCAGGGGGCTACTGTTTTCACCAAACTGGATTTGCGAAACGCATACCATCTGGTTCGCATCCGTGAGGGCGATGAGTGGAAGACCGCCTTCAACACCCACCTCGGCCACTTCGAGTACCTTGTCATGCCCTTTGGTCTCACTAACGCCCCTGCGGTGTTCCAAGCCCTGGTGAATGACGTGCTCAGAGACTTCATTAACCGACTTCTTTAACCGTTTTGTTTTTGTCTATCTAGATGACATCCTGATCTTTTCCAGAAACCAATCCGAGCACGAGACCCATGTCAGACAGGTCCTGCAACGACTCCTCGAAAACCGATTGTTCGTCAAAGGAGTTCCACGTCTCCACCGTCGCATTCCTGGGGTACATAATCGACCAAGGAAATCTCCGCCCGGACCCTGTGAAGGTAAAAGCCGTTGTTGAGTGGCCGGAACCTCCTAATAGGCACCAACTGCAACGTTTCCTTGGGTTTGCCAACTTTTACCGGCGGTTCATTCGGGACTTCAGCCGAGTTGCCTTGCCGCTGACCCAGCTAACCTCTCCCAAGCTTCCTTTTCAGTTGAACAAAGAAGCTCAGGTAGCTTTCCAAGAACTGAAGAAACGATTCGCCTCAGCCCCCATCCTGATCCAACCCGACCTCACGCAGCCATTTGTGGTCGAGGTCGACGCGTCCGACTCAGGGGTTGGAGCGGTTCTGTCGCAACGAAAGGACAGTAAGCTCCACCCTTGTGCCTTCTTCTCCCGCCGTCTGTCCCCTGCAGAGAGAAACTATGATGTCGGGGATCGGGAACTGCTGGCGATAAAACTAGCCCTGGAGGAGTGGCGGCACTGGTTGGAGGGCACGGCTCAGCCTTTCCTCGTCTGGACAGACCACAAGAACCTGGCATACCTGCAATCAGCTAAGAGGCTCAACGCCCGACAGGCCAGGTGGGCCCTGTTTTTCACCCGTTTCCACTTCTCCATCTCTTACAGACCAGGTTCCCGGAATGTCAAACCCGACGCCCTGTCCCGTCAGTTCTCAGTCTCGGAGGACCCCACTGAGCCCGCTCCCGTTCTCCCCGCCACCTGTGTCGTGGGCACCATCTCCTGGGGGATCGAAGCAGCCATTCGGGAGGCTCAGGTGTCGGAACCGGATCCGGGAGGTGGGCCAGCCCAACGGCTCTACGTCCCTCAATCAGTACGTTCTCAAGTACTTCAATGGTCCCACACTGCCCGCTTTACGTGCCACCCAGGGGTCCACCGCACTATCAACTTCCTCCAGCGCCACTTCTGGTGGCCTTCTCTGACTAAGGACGCTCGGGAGTACGTCTCCGCCTGCGCGACCTGTGCCCGGAATAAACCGTCTCATCAGCCGCCTGCTGGACAGCTCAATCCCCTGCCGACTCCGTCCAGGCCGTGGTCCCATATAGCTTTGGACTTTGTGACCGGACTGCCGCCATCAGCAGGCAACACTGTCATACTTACCATCGTAGACCGTTTTTCTAAAGCTGCCCACTTCATAGCTCTACCCAAGCTTCCCACGGCCATGGAGACCGCACGACTGCTTACCCGTCATGTGTTTCGTTTGCATGGGATCCCAGAAGACATTGTGTCTGACAGAGGCCCCCAGTTCACGTCTGGCGTCTGGAAGGAATTCTGCTCCTCATTAGGAGCAAAGGTCAGTCTGACCTCCAGTTACCATCCCCAAAGCAACGGTCAGTGTGAGCGAGCTAACCAAGAGCTCGAGGCAATGTTGCGGTGCATAGCGTCCTCCAACCAGTCCATCTGGAGTGACGAACTACCCTGGATTGAGTACGCCCATAACAGTCTGACTTCCTCCGCCACTGGTCTGTCTCCCTTCGAGGTCTCACTGGATTTCCAGCCACCTCTCTTCCCCTCTGTCGAGGGTGAGCATTCTGTACCATCTGTCCAGGCCCATCTACGTAGGTGCCGACGAGCTTGGCGGGCCGCACGGACGGCGTTGCTGCGCACAAAGGACCGAACCAAACAGACCGCAGATCGCCGCCGCACACCAGCTCCAGCATACAGCGTGGGACAAAAGGTATGGCTGTCCACACGCTTTGTTCCTCTCAGAACTGAGTCCAAGAAGCTCAACCCAAACTTCATTGGTCCGTTTGAGGTTTCGGCGCTGATCAACCCCGTCTCTGTGAAACTCCGGCTGCCGCGCAACATGAGGATTCACAATGTGTTCCACGTCTCCCAAATCAAACCTGTCCGGAATAGCCCTCTGTGCCCTCCTTCCAGGCCCCCTCCGCCCGCCCGGCTTGTGGACGGCTTGCCCGCCTATTCCATCACGCGGATTATGGACTCTCGCCGCCGCGGGCGTGGCTTCCAGTACCTTGTGGACTGGGAGGGCTATGACATTGAGGAGCGGTCCTGGGTTCCGCGGGCCGCTGTCCTGGACAAGCGTATGCTGCGGGCCTTCCATCTGTCTCATCCTGGTAAGCCTAGTGGGTCGCCGGGGGGCTCCCGTTGAGGGGGGGGTACTGTCATGGTCCCTGTGCCCCGCTGGTCAATCCTCTATGGGGCAATATGTTTGTGGTTTGTTTGCTCTCTCGCCCTCTCTCTCTCACTCTCTCTCTCTCTCGCCACGGCGATGCTCACTGCGGGCTCCCGCTGCTGGCCCACACACCTGCTCATCACCACACCGGCCGCTGATCCCAGCTGATTACTGCACTACTTAGATGGCGAGTCTGCACTAGTCTTCGCTGGATCGTTGAGCTATCAGTGTCAGTTAGACTTGTGTTTCTGCTAACCTGTACCTTGAGAATTTCTTATAATTATCCTGCTAACCCGACGTTTTGTGTGTAGATCATTTTTGGAACCCGATGCGGAGAGGAGTGATTGAGGCGGAACGTTTTTGTACAGAAAGTGTGGAACACCCTTCTCCCAACCCTGTTTCCCACGGACCCTGGCGACCCGGACCCGTTTCCCCTGCACGTTGTATATAGCCACTTGGTGTATGTGTTCACTGTAAATAAACGCACTGTCCTTCGCTTAAAGGAAAACCCTGGCCTGCGCCTGAGTCTCTTTCGGAAACCTTATCACCTCCATCACACACAGAGTGTTTTATTAGAATCAGTACCCATGTCTGCTTACACTGGGGAAAATGTGTAAGAAATAATGATGTGGATGATCATGGGGGTCTGGATTGAAGTGTTCCTATAAGAATTCTACTAGTGTAAGCAATTTATTTCTTAACACATAGTTCATATTGTTTAAGACATGCAATATATCTGCCAAGTTTGATGCGAAATATGGCTTTAACACAGTATTGCCCACACAACAGGTTAAATGAAATATTTCTGCCCCATGAACAAACCTACTCACCATCTAAAACTGAACAGAAACACAAACAAAGCATTTTTATTTAGACTTTCGATGAACTTGGAGAGCTTTAGAAAACAAGAAAAGTAGAAACTCTATTTTATATATACACAAAATAATAAAAATAGCATTTTAGATAACATCTGATTTTAGCTGTTTATTTAAAGCATTTTTTAAACCCACACTAATGAGGAAACTCTCCACCATTCATAACTTCCCAGCACAAGTCTTGAGCAAGGCAACAGAAACAATATGCTTTGTCACAACTGTTGGTGTTTTAATCAGCTAAAACTGAACTAAGACATGAGAGCTGTGAATAAATATTCATGGGCCTAAGGTTGTACTTATTCTTAAGCACAAATATTTAGTGTTGCCACACTTTTAACCTGCTGATATGTTGACAGATTAAAAGTTTTCTCGTGTCCCATCCCCAATCGGACCAGGAGTGACATGATTAGCCACATGTTCTCCTTAAATTGCTCGCTGTATGAGTAGTGTCCAAAAAGGATGTGGGCTTTACAGATAATTGGGAAACTTGGAAAATCCTGATCTTTTAGGTGAGTTTGAATGCAGCAGCTCTCATTTCTAGAAATCTGGTCAAATCTATTAACACCCCCCAAAAATGTAACGATCTATAGAGATTGTGTCTTCTCCCAGACCAACAAAAACAAACTAAAAACCAGCAAAAAATTATTTAAGCATATGAAAAATCACGAAGAAAAAACAATATAGTATCCACAACTACATCAAAGAGTAAAACAATGAAATGTGGATTATTAAACATTAGGTCTCTCTCTTCTACATCCCTGTTAGTATGTGAAAAAATAATTGATCAACAAACTGATTTACTCTGCATTATAGAAACCTGGTTACAGCAGAATGATTATATTAATTTATGGGCGGGACCCTTTCAGGGTTTCTGGTTCCACAGCTACACACCATTGGTAATCAATGCACCTGCCTATAATGATCCCAATTGTGGCCGCTACTTGAGGTAGTGGCAGACTGGCATTCTTCCCTGGAAGGCTGAACTACTCAATTGGTAAAGCCCTGGCTGCTTAGGTTGCAGGGAGAAGAACAATGATTAAATTGTCTCCTGTTTATCTCCCTGTACAGATCTTCCCTGGAGTGTTTGGTGAGCCTGCCTGATCTGAGTGAGTGTGGAGTGTTTGAAATGTTATGGATTTCTGGACTCCGTTCTCCCTGGAGCCTAGTCTTTTCCCCCTGTCAGTACTGTGTATATATGTCAATGTTCACTGTAAATAGACACTTAACGCACCACTTTGACCACAGTGTCAGTCTTGTTCTTACATATGGCATAGACACTGAACATTCAATAGCATTTCCTGAAAACCCTCTTTTCAACTCGATTCAACTTTATCCACTGTTTGAATTTTTCAGTTCAGTTTTATTAATATAGTACCAAATAATCACCAACAGCTGCCTCAAGGTGCTTAATATTACAGAGAAACCCTAACAATCAAACAGCCCTTCATGAGCAAGCACTTTTGTGGCTATGGGAAGGAGAAACTCCCTCTTAATAGTGCAAAACCTCTAGCAGAACCAGGCTGAAGAAGAGGTATGCATCTGCCAAAACCGGTTGAGAGATATTTTAGAACTATTGTGTAAATGGAAGAAAGCAGTTCCACATATTTGTTTTATATGCACATTGACGGACATGTCCTAATGACTTCAAGATTCCTCACCGTGTTACTGGAGGCCAAGGTAATGCCATCTACACTCAAAAAAATGAATGAGGTGGATTGTTCAGTGTATATTAATTATTTATTTTCATTTTACTTAAAATATGTTTTTGTTAAGTTAACATATGTTTTTCTAATCAAGTCTACGTAATTGTGTCTATTATTCAACGTACATAATACTAATGTGTTACTTGATCGCATAACATTTAAGTTAAGTCAATTAGGATCGATATACCTTGTATATCCACAAGGTGGCAGTAATGCAAAAACAGTTGTAATGAAACCGCGCAGAACAAGAAGGTTTCACGGCTTGTGCCTGCTCATGCACAAGACTTCAAATTTAACTGAAAAAGGCTGTTTTGGCGCCAAGCTGCTGTTTCTTTGAGAGGTAAGACCACTTTTTTCTTTGACTATGTTGTGTAGTATCTATATGTCCAGCATGGTTATATTTTGCGTTTGTCTTACAAGACATGTTATATCGTTTGCGTGTGCTTGTTTTACATTAGTTTTACTGGGTCCTGGACATGCTTATTTTGTGGACTGTGTAAGAAACATTTTTATTGTTTTTTGTTTTATTAAGGGATTAGCTACAGGGGTTCATGGGGTTTTCCATTTGCTTTCTTGGGATTCCTTTTCTGTAATCCGAGAGTCGGAAATATCGAATAGGATAGCAAGGATAGCATAAAGTGACATTTAAAATCCAAAAAGTCAAGGGCGAAAGCCACTGACACCATTGTTCTGCTCTATCAGTAATCTGTATTATGTAAAAATGGTCTGTAAATACAGCATGTTTCCTAGCGGAGTTATACATATCAATGTAGTTATAAATTACAGTTTGTGAAAGTACACACTTACTTTTTTTAATAAAATTATTCAAGACATATGAGTGGACAGACAATGGAGGTCGACAGACCTGGTGATAATTGCTTCTATAGAAAGTTAGCACATGGCAGTGTCAATCTCTTGCTTTTCTTCTGAGTAGTATTTTATTTAGTTGTAATTCAAACAATAATTTGCTTCTTGAAATTAAGGAATTAATTTTTTTTTTTCTTTATAAATCTCAGATCCTGCCTTTACCTGCTCCCTCCTATACTGATGTGGTGTATGTGGTATTGCTGAGCTTGTATGTGGTATGTGAACTGTTATACTTTTAAAAACAAAACTGTTTTATAAGTTAAGTTTTCTTTTGTGACCCATCCCATGCCCCTGTTATTTCTTCTCCACATCTGAACCATGGTTGCAGTTCAAGGGCCTGAGGCATGAAATTCTTTTCAGATCAGCTGTGATCAATATTTTTTGGAACTTGATAAATAACAATAAAAGCTGTAATGGCTCCATTAGCATTTTGTGTAAATGTTTGTGTTAAAATTATAGCTTTAATGAGGTCTTACTACATTAGTTTTAGTCTGTATATGTGTACATATAGTATGTATATTTACAGTACAGTATGTTGTGTTTGTTGACATATTTTCAGGTGGAAGCAGAATATGTGAGGATTACTACTGCTGCACATGTTCCAAGGCTTTTTACACAACTTGACCAATACACTGACCAGCTCATAAAAGTCTTCAAGAAAAAAAGGAGGCGTTGCAGGGAAGAAAATTAGACAAACTTTGGCCCCAGCCACACAGGTGCGTTATTCTGTTGGTAGCAAAATATTATGGCTAATAAGATCATTTTCAAATTTAAACAGCTAGTGTATGGTAGCTGCACAGTGCACTTACATTTATATTAAGCAAGACAAAGTTTGGTACTCAAAACGTTGGAAAATTTAAATTACCTAAACATATGTAAAATCTGATCCCTTGATTTAGGTTAAACCAGAAGTGAATGTTTTTATGTTATGTTTTGAATGCAAAAAAGATGATGTATTAGTTTGTCTTTACCTCCATTATGGACATATATAATGTGGTGGAAACCCTGCCCAACAGGTTAACTATTCATGTCCATGTGATGATTAGTTGGTCTTGTGTACATGTCTATCTGTGCAGTGGATATGTCATTCATTTTGCGTATAATGTGAGTTTGTCATCCTAAAGTATATCTGTTTTCTCTTCCTGTATCTCTGCCACTCTCTACAGAAGGAAACCATTGAAAAGGGGAGGGAGTGTGTCCTCAGGGCACTACCTTTTTACCTGAATGAAGACCCAAGCATCCTCTTCAAAGAATAATTGGTTGGTAATTTTAGTTTAGTTTTTTATCTGTATTAAACCAAATTTTGAATAACTAATGTTGTTGCATGTTGTAATGTTGTTGTTGTTGTAATTTGCATGGAACCTGTTTAAATGTTTTGGGAAATCTTCTTGTATACCCAAACTATTTATATTTATCGTTGAATCTGTAGTCTAAAATAGTGGCGCACTGGGGTGCATGTTCCTAATATTGTGTTTACGTCATTAAAGGGTAGCTTTGGCCCTTTCTTTTTTTAAAACTGGATGCCATTTTTCTATGTTTTTGTGTCTAAGCTACAGCTGTTCAGAGGGAGCTGGAACAAATTACCCTTGCTATCTTTACCATCGAAAGAGCTGATGCCAGCACTCCTCCAGC